>NW_008615934.1:55330-64932 GCF_000691845.1 Merops nubicus | reverse complement strand
GGGCCCTGGGAGGTCTCGGGGTGCCTTGTCTCACCGGGAGGGGAGCGGGTCGCTGCGAGCCCTTTACTCCCCACCGTGGCACCATCCGCACAGTCTCAAAGCAAAATCAACGTTCTTTACAGGTCTCCTGGGTGGTGCTTCCCCAGCGAGCAGGAGGACTAGGAAGTTACTTTATCTTCTCTGTCCCACAGGGGACAGCGAGACCCTCATTGACGCTTCAGTGGGGAGGCTGCGTGTCGTGGCACAGCGGGGTTGTCATGGGCTCGGATCGTAGTTAGGGGGCTCTGCAGGAGAGCTCTTCCCTCCCTGGGCCAGGGCCCTGCAGCTCCCTCGGGGGTGGGTACCATGGCGAGCACGCTCCTGGCCTGAACCACTGCACAGTGCTTGGCCAGGAAAAGTCTGTTCTTTGGTGTCCACCTCCACCCAAGCGGAGATATTTGCATGTTGGTGTTGGAGCACCAGCTATTTTAAGATTACACTTAATGATAACGGATGGCTTCATATAAATTTAAAAAATGTAGTTGTTAGCTTTCCAAAGGAGTGTCCAGCACATGGAACAAACAGTCCTAATGCTTCTTTTATTAAAGGAGTTCTAATTTTCTGCTGATCTTTCCATTATAACCTCTGTTATTTCCATTTTCCTGCTTTTCTCTGTATCCGTTGCTAGTTACCTTCATATGGTAACTGAAGCATTTGTTTCTTCTGCCTCCTGTCTTCTGTGAGCTAGTGACTGCAGGTGTGAAAATGTCAATTTAAGTTTCCATCCTTCAGCCCCTCATAAACTATTAATACGGTGATTCCGTAAACAAACAACTGGTGTTCATGGTTGGGTTTTCCTGTGTATGGGAAAAAAAAAAAGCCTAAGGTCAATTAGAGCATTATGTTATGTTTTAAAAACCTCAATGCTGAAGACTGAAAACATCTAAATCCAGGGAATATGGCTCACTTGGTGGTTTAGTCAGTAATTTTTTACTTGGCTTCACCTGGTCAAACATTTAAATCTATATCTGAAATTGCCCCATGGACAGCAGATACCTTTAGAAAGCAGTTAGCTTTGTGTCTGAAACTAGATCCTCTGAAGAAAAGTGGAGAAGGAAAAAAAAAAGAAAGCCCTCTTAAGTAGGTGAATTATACACCTTATTTGAACCTACTTTTAGTTTTATGGAGTTAAATATTTTGTGGCTTAAAATGTGATGTGGGCTCCAGTTAAAGATAACCTGGTAATATAACTGGAAATCCTTAGTGCTTGTTTAATTGACTTGCTCCCTCTTTGGAGGAGATTTTATTTTAAAACAAAAAAAATGTTTTTTCAAACATAAAAAATATGACAGTGAACAGAACTGTGCACTCTCTTCATTTCACACTTGCCCCTTTTTAGCTGTGTTTCATGTGAGAGAGATCTGGGATTGTCAGAGACTGGATGAGATCTATTGTGGCCATGTGGAGTTTTGAAGCATAAGAATCTTATTTTCTACTGTCATCTTCAGATGGGCGGTATCTCCCAGTGAAGGACAACTGGTGATAGCAGATGTAAATTGATGGAGATGCAATATTAAAAAGAAAAAGAAAGATCCATTAATAAAGCATGTTCTTGGCTGACACGTAAGGTTTTCTGTGCTTCTGCTAGTCTGTGATTATGGCTGTAGGAAGAAAACAAACCAAATCAAAGAAAACCAGGTGCAACTGTGGTACAGTAAAAACTAAGTTAAATTCCGATTACATGCTGGCTTTGATTAGGCCATTATCAATGGGCATTTAAAAGAAAATTGATCTGTGTCACTGGATGTGTTAGTTCTAGGCTACAACTGTATTAACAGATTTTAATCTTAAATACCAAAAGCATCATTAGAACTAAAGGTCAATCTCAGATAAGAAAGAATGGGCACAACTGTAGAGTGAGCTAAACAGAGGCAGTGTTTTTACGCAGTTTATATTTAATCAGGAACTAAAATGAGGCAGTGAGTCAGTAACATGCTGTGGTTGAGGAGACCCTTCCATGGAATGCAGGCTGCAGGGAAACTGCTGGCACTGATGGCAGCCAGGTGGAACGAAGAGATGGTGTGTGCATTGAGGGGAGTTTATGGTAGTCTGTGGAGGATAATAAACATTAGAACAAATTTTAATAGGTCCCAAAATGAAAGAATGAACTAGTGGAGATACCTGAAGATATAATTTAGTCCCTAATGACTTTCTTCAAGCTATACGTAGTAGTGAAGTTTCAAATATCCATTTTATACCACTGGGATTTTTTGAATCATACACCGGGGTGGAATTTACCTTGAAAACCTTAAATGAAAACATATGGGAACTTAAAAAAAAAAAAAAAAAACCCAAACCAAAATCAGTCAGTCCCTTGGGACTTCACTTTATTTAGTTGTGCCAACCAGAGACAGAGGCCACCTGATCTAGAGCAGGGGGCTGTTCATTTGTGGTAGCAGGGCAGGATGCAGAAGCATGTGCACTGAATGGGCTAATGTGTGCTCGTGGATAGGGAGGGAATCCAGCTCTTGAGTTCCTTGGATCAATTCCTTGTCACTGCCGTACAGCTAATTCAGTATGTATGCCCTAAATTACACAGAGGTAGTCACAGATTTACTTACTCTTCCGGAAATGTTTGGTGTGTTTTAAAATGCTGTATGATATAGGTCATTTATAAAGGCAGCAAAAATTAGTACAGATTATAAAGGCTCACTCCAAATGTCGGTGCTCTGCCTGCAGAGCTGCACGACAGCTTTTCAGTAGGACTATCCACAATTTAGGATAATCAGCCAATTTACCCTTTTAAGGCCGCTGATTTACAAATATATGCTGAGAAATAAGCCCTTCGTGCTTTAATTTTTTTTTTGTTCATTAATTCTAATAAGGTTCTGTCTGAAGAGCTATATTACCACATTAAATGCCCCACCACTCTCCGTAGTAACCGCTTCTGTCAGGGACGGGGGACTGTTCCTGGAAAATCTGCTCTCCTGTGTCGCAGGCGACAGACGGTGTTTTCCAGGTGGGCTGAGCTCCATGTGAGGCAGGGGGAGCACCTGTTCTGTTCTTAGAATATTCATACGTTTTTAGAGGACACGTTAACTTGCTCTGCATTGTGTTCAGGGCTGAGAGTAAGAAGAGGAGAAAGCCTCCTGAAAACGGTTCACATAAAGCCAGATGTGGGGAGGTTAGATGAAATGGGCAGGAATCAATAGCTTGTGGTTTGATTAGGATAAATGGACTTTATTTGGGGAAAAAGAGAGAGAGTGTGTCAAGTGCATGAAAGCATTGTTGGTTAGCAGAGAACACTACTTGAAATGATCTGCTTCGGAGGTGGTAAGTTGCTAAATCGAAAACTAGCGTGCAATGTGATTCTACCACAGATAAAGTAAATGCTCTTTGAGGATATATAAATAGAACTGTTATGAGTAGTCAAGCAAGTGGGGTGATTCCTGATCTGTCACTCTGGCAAAATTAGAGAATTACGTTTTATACCATAAGATAGCCTAAGACAGAGTGAAAGGTAAAAGAATTGGAAAAGAAATAATGGCAAAAATACAGTAAGGAAGAATTTAGGTAAGTGTGTCCTGAACTTGTTCAGCAGACACAGAAAACAGTTAAGAGAATATGTTGCCCTAGAAATGCTGGTAAACAATTAACCAGAATGAAGGGAAAAAAAGTTGTCATTAGCTAATATGAACAGAACATGAACCAGTGACCCACAACTGAGTCAAAGAGAGGTGGTGTGGTTTGGTTTTTGTTTTTGTTTGGTTTTTTACTCCTCAGACCAAACTCAGAGCTATGTAATTTCTACAGTTTACCTGTTACAGAGCTGTGGAGTTCAGGCTTTCAAGCTCCTGTTTGCACTTTGATACTCTGAGATGTGCCTAAAATGTTGATGAGAAGGTAGTCCTCTGGAAACTGGTCTGTGTTCCCCACCAGCACCCAGAAACAACATTAGAACAAAAAGTACTGGCAGACAATCCTTTTTCAGGCAGACATACTCTAGAACGTCTTCCTCAAGCCTGTGCGTGTGTGTGTATATTTGCAACCAGTTTGCTATACCTCTTTCCTCATGTGCTGGTGTTGTCTTTCTGCTTTAAATAGGTCTTTTTTCCCTCTCTGATGTTCAGCTGCTGCATGTGTTTATGAATGAAGCGTATATTCACTTTCAGCTTTTTCTTGGGTGACTGTATTAGCAAAAAATTAGACCTTATTTCCACAAGAGGCTCAGTTGAACAGTCTGCTTAATAGTACACAAGAGTATTATTAGTAGTTAAAAGTCCTAACTGAATTGGTATTTCATGGTTTCTAATATAGCAAATATCACTTACGGGTTTTTAAAGTATTTAAAAGCACTCGCCATATACAGGATGAATAAAAATTGCTCTTCAAAAAGTTAACCTTTTTTATTTTTGTAGTATCTGGTCTTTAGTCTGACTACTTTTCTAGCAGTAAATAAAATCTTTTGTGATTTAGAAGACATGAATTTTTATTCTTAAAATAAATAATAATAAAAAAATGTCGAGGTAGCCTTCCAAACCTTTTTTTCTAAATATGAGTAATAAACAGAATAGCCACATTTTCTTTGTGAAGCATCCTTAGGAAAGATGAATTTTAGGGTAAACATCCTCACAAGAAGTAGCAAGTATGAACAACTAGGACTTGTCTGATCTCAAGTTACTTGGCTGCTTCTAGGAAGTTATTGATGGCTTCCCCAGGTGGAGGAGCAGAAATTTCTATAATTAATGGTGTAAAAAGCAGCTTGAGCTAAGAGAAAAAAGGACAAACCTGTGTCACTGGGCATTTTATCACTGTCATATGACCGTTTCTTCCTTTATGCCATTGCTGACTAGCCACTGTTATTTAACAGTGCATTAAGCTGGGAAACTTAATTCAGACCAATTTTGGAAGCTGTGAGAAAAGGAACTCAACACAAACCAATTGTTGTGTGGACTGAAAGACTGGAGGACTAATGATTGTTAGAAATAGCTGGACTGTCTCCCTAGCTGCTTGTGAAGCTTAGTAAATGTATATAGAGTTAGATTGTATCTGAGCTCTTTCATAGAAGAATGTGAAGAAGTATTTCTAAGCAGTGATGCCAATTAGACATAGGGCTGACTTGCTTGGAGTGTTGTGAAATTGCCTTTTCTGGGAATTAGTCACAGCAAGACTAGACAAGGAGTTTTGTGGAAGCTTCAGCCAAGAATGGCAGCCCTTTGCTTGGGGTGAACTGCATGGCCCAGGATAGCTTTTCCAACTCGTAGCATCTCTGCTCTGACTTTGTGAAGTGCGTTATGTGGCTTGTAAGTCTTGTGAAGGATTTCTCTCTTATGTCAGAGTGCCCCTTTCTGTGGTGCAGGGAAGGGAAAAAAAGTCCCTAACTGTTGCTATGATAGTAGGGAGCTTTCCTATGAACTGGGCATGGGATGAACCTTTCAGTCCTTGCAGCTTGGCCTATTTGGTGCCATGGCACAGGAGAGATCAGTCTAATTGTATCTCTTGTTATGGGAACTGGAATGAGTGCTGATTTCCCCCCACCCCTCCATTAAAATAAGCTGCAAAATTAGATAGTGTCTGTTACACATTTGACCATACATAAGTATTTGAGAGCAAAATGAACTGTGACCTTCTTTGGGACACAAGGAAATAAACATAGTCATTAAAGAGTCAGCACCGTTACCACGTAGTGAACCTTTACTCACTGTTCCCACCTATTGTTATGTGAAATATCCCATTTCCTGTTTTTGGTAACTGTTGCCAATAGCAGGATTCAGATCTCATTCACATCAGTATAACTCGGTAGCTTCGGAAGATCAGCAGGGAAAAGGAAATGAAAAGCAAATGACTGTGATGAAGTAATCCTGAGTTTCCACTGAAGCGCTCTGGGTTTAGTCACAGCCAGTGTCAGAACTCAGCCTGGTGCATGGGAAGTCAGGGAAATTGCTGTTTGCTGTGGAAGCCCCAGGACAGACCCCATCAATATACTCGCATTATTGTCGTTATTGCTATCGTGCACTAGGATGATAGCAATAATAAAATAAGGTTATCTACTCTATAAGTATCTGAGATGAATGGGTATATATATGCATATATACACACACAATAACTAGTTACTTATTGATTCATGGAAGCTTCTTGGATCCTTGCTACGAGACTGTGAAGTTGTCAGAAATATATAAATGACAGTAAAAAATGTAGTTTTCCTGAGAGTTTATGTTCCAGCGTGGTGAGAAAAAAAAATACAACAAACAGGCTTTGTTCAAAGTGTGGGAGAAAGGATTTGTTATCCAAATGCTATAATGAGGAAAAAGTAACAGAGGTAACTGGAGGAACAGACCCACAAAGATACATCTCACCTCTCAGTCATCTTTCTCTGCGGGGAAATTTATTGGAAATGTAAGTGCCTATAAAGCATTGTGAATCCTTGGCTAGTATTATCACTGGGTCTCAGTTCCCTAGCTATACAAAAAGGATACTACTTCCTTTCTTCAGTCTATGCCAAATGTAAGCTTTGGCCCAAAGTCATAAAGACAGATTATGGCAGAGCCAAGAAATGAACTGAGATCTTCTGAGCCCTAATCCAAGCTTGTTATCGTAAGCTCATCTTTCATTTGCTTTTGAATAACAACCAAAGTGTTAACCCTATTCCTATACATTTACAACCTGATGGAGTTCTTATCTGTGGTGGTCATTTCATTTCCTGCTGGCAATTTCACAAGCCTTTTAAAGCTTTTTTTCCCTGTAATTTCCCCTTCCCATCCCCCCCCCACCTCCAAAGAGATAGGCAGCTTCCCTTAAGATTTCTTCTTTGGAGGTGTAGGCTGTATGATTTTTTGCTGGTACAGGAATAATCTTTTACTCTTTTTTTTAATTACATGGTGGTGTTCTTTGTCTTCCTTACTCATCATTTGTATCCAATCCTTCTCCCTCAAAAACATGTAGACATTTTTTAGAAGATGTCCTAGAAGATTTTTGCCAAATGAAAGTATTTTGCTATGAATGAGCACTTTTTGAGTTTAAATGCTCCAGGCAACTTGCTATTTTCATGGCTATTTTCAAGGGGCAAAAAAGTCAATATGCATACACAAAAGCCAAAATCTTTTCCTCTAGATTGTTTCAATTTTCTTGCAGTTTATGAAATTTATTCATATGGGATTTTTTTTTTTAAATCTCATTTGGCATTCATTTGGGAATCGTGGATTTCAGAAGCATAGCAAAGTCAAAAGTTGTGTTCTTTGAAACAAATGCATTGTTTTAACTTGAAGGATAAAATTTTTAACTAGCTGATCTTTTTGGTATCATCTGATTTAAATGAAATTACACTTTTGTTTTATAGAATGCTGATGGTCCTTTTAGATAATGGTGCCTACATATTGTAAATGTAATTTTAATAGAATTATGAAGTGCTTCCTCATTCTTTCTAAATGCCATTGTTAAGAATGTATCCAGTATAAGACAATCCTTAAGATTTTACCTGCTTTTTTGGGCCTTGTCCACCTGAAACCTAATCTATCAAAATGAATGTGAGAATAATTTGATCCAAGTCATTACACACATGAAAAGAATCAGCCATCCATCCTGCACATGTGATTTGCTAAACACTTATACATACGATGCAATAGTGGAGCAAATTGAAATATGATGTCTACAGAAGCACTCATACTGGAGGAAAAAAAAAAAAGTTATTTATACTTCTGTGGTTATTATTCATTGCTTATGTTGTGACAACACCTGAATGCAACAACAATGCTGAATCCCATTGGGCAACATCTGTCAAGAACACACACTAAATGACAGTCCCTATCCCAAAAAGATTAGTTAAACATGACTTTAATTAGGGTTGATAGGTCCCTTTACAGAGTGTATTTCTGCTTCTAACTATTTCAAGATACAACATATTAATTATGACTGCACTTTTCCCAGTTTCGTCAGTAGCTAATGCCAGGGATGTCTTTAAGGAGTAGGATGTAACATGGCAATTTCCCGGGATTAAGAGGGGTCCCCATCTGGCCAAGTCACACAGCAGTGGGAACAGAAAGGAGGAGTGGGAAAGCACTGCTGCCAAAGGCCTCATGGGCATGGCACTGCCGATGTCTGAAAGCTGGGATGCTCTGTGTTAGTGCATTTCACAGACTCACAGAATAGTAGGGATTGGAAGGGACCACTGGAGATCATCTAGTCCAGCCTGCCTGCCAAAGCAAGTATTTGAATACTTTGTTTCTGATGAGAACTCAACTCACGAGTCGACTTGGAGACCTCATGGTATTACCCAGGTTAGCATCCACACAGGCAATCTCTTGCCTGACCAGCCTGTTTTTGAAAAAGCTAAGACAAACAAAGCAGAGTGAGAAGAAGCTGCAGTGTTCCAAATTTACAAACTAGAAGATATGAAACACCCAAAGTTTGTCTACACAGGGAGATTAACACTGCAGTGAGATTCTTCAGCGGAAATGTTTCCTGCTAGCTGACAAGCAATATGTGTCCAGATGAACAGATGGCTTTTGCTTCACTGTGACTCATTATTGCGACATGGTGGGAATGTCCTCTGAAGTATGAGCTTTGGGGGTTTCTATCCTTTGCTCCTTTGTGCTGTTGCTGGGCCCAAAGCATTGTGGAACTGCTCTCAAGCTTTTGGCTGATGTTCATAGTATTATTTTTTTGCAATGTAGGCAGCAACTGTTGAAAAGACCATGTTTGTTTTAGGGAGGTCGTCTCATAATTTGAAAGGGCATATGCCTAAACATGATCACAGGGGAGAGAAAGTCATAGAAGGGAAAATAATAACTGGTCACAGTGTCTTGGAAAGCAGTGTAGGAAGTAAAACATGAAAATGTTGTGTATTGTAAGGTGCCTCCATGTTTGAAGGAGGATAAAAGCTTCTTACCTATGTGTTTGAAGAAGTGAGCACAGAATGGTGCATGTGTACGGATGATTAATACACCATCAATTCCCTGCCTCCATGTACTATAAGTCAGAGCATGTGGTGTCTCTGTACATTTGTAAAGTATCACACAAATGCTATGGTTGCTGCTTCACAAATTAAAATAGAAAATTCAAAAAGTGCAATTATATGTAAATAAGCTCTCCTAGAGCTTTTTCAGAAATAGAAACGCTGCTTGCTCGAGTAAAATTCCTTTTAATCCAGTAGCTTTCAATCTTCCCACACCCCTGTGGGATGAAAAGATGAGTCTTGTGGCATGCTTGGAAGGTTAACAAGTGTGGACTCTGGATTTAGTTTCAGGGTAAAAGACTTCTTACTGAAAATATGTTATGGAAAATGTTTGAAAAGGGGCAGTAGTCTGAGCACTTCTGTGAGTTACGACAATAGTTCTACACAGAGGGTAAACATAATTTGTTATTAGCTACTGCCTACACCATTGAAATTTAATAGTGTGAATATCAGCCACAAGAAAATAGCTTCTGCAAACAGTAATCTCAGGTATAACAACCTGGCGTCACGAAATCTTGCTTTGTCAGACAGCTACATTCAGCAATGGCTTTTACATCTGAATAATCATTGGTGTAGTTTCTGATAGAGGTCCCAGTACCACTACCTGCACATTGCCAAAGGGCAGGATATGTGCAACAACATCTTCATCTGGAATAAGTGGTTGTGCTTGTCT
>NW_008615934.1:50279-55299 GCF_000691845.1 Merops nubicus | reverse complement strand
GAAAGAGGTCCTTGCCACAAATGTTATTTAACATTCAAGATTCATCCTGGAGTTCAGTAGCACCCCAAAACACAAACCTCCCATCTCAATCTGCCATCCCAAACAGAGTTCTTTCCAATCAATTCAGTTACTTCCTGCAGTGTTTCAGTGTCGCTTTAGGGTATTTTCGATCTTGAGACACATCCATGTATCCCTCATCCTTGCTTCAGTCTTGAAATGACACACAGAACATTCATTTTCATACCAGGAGGCTGAAGTAGGACTGAGTTAGATAAATACACAGTATGTGTAATTCTTTCATCCATCGTAATCTCAGTGGATGTACTTTTATTTCAGTACAATTGCAATAATACAGGCCACTTATATAAAATCTCTAGAGCAACAATCACTTTGTGAAATGGCTTTTCTTGTGAAAATTCAATATGATGGCACTTCGCAGCGTGGCATTGAATTAATTGTAAAATGCCATTTTTTCCCTAGCTTCTCAAAAGTTCTGCATGTACCCGACTACATCTCAAACACACACCTCTAGAAAAATTTAACAATATTTGGTTTTAGTTTTAAGATCTGTTTTCCTGAAGGCAAGTTAATAGGTGAAAATCTGAGTTCCACCAGAAAAATAAATAGGATGTCATTGCCTTTTTACATCTGAGAAAATCCTAAAGTGGCAATCAGGGTGCTTTTCAAGGAGTCAAAAGCTGGAAGCCCAAATCCAACAACAGCAACACACTTGTGATTAAAAAAAAAAAAAAAAATATTGGCTTTCAGAACTTTCCAGTTTTAAGAAGACTGAAGTTTATCTGATGGATATTGGTTTTAATATTACAGGTGTCATCATTCATGCTAAATATTTCACTGCATTCTTTCTGAGATCATTTGGAATCTTTTAATATTTTAATAGAATCTCATTCAGATTCAAAATACAGAATTGTGATCCTTCTTACATAGAGACTCCTCTGGTGGCTAATTTAGATTTCATTAGGCTCATATGAGATCATTAATTAGGGATTTCACTGATAAGGGAAAAGGTTTTCTCCTGTCAAAAGAAAATCAGTATATATTTCTCAAGGGAACTCTGATAGATCTCATTTTCCTCGACTTCATGAAAATATTTAAATTTATATTGCATGGAGAAGAATTATTAATATTTCCATTCCTGACCTTGGCACAGGAAGTAGGAACATAGTAATGAAATATACTGGTGGCACAAAGCTAGGAGATCTTTTCAATATAGAGATGGATTGTGCTGTAATACCACAGAAAAAGAAATGGCCATGACGGCTGGGGTAATATCAATGGAAAGAAAAAACAGTATGAAATTCAGGGTCATGCACTTATGTACTAACCCCAAGGATTTATTTTGTATTGCAGGAGATCATCAGTTAGTCCTGATGGAAGAATGAATAGGCTATTTAATCACTGATCATGAAACCACCTGATCACAAGATCACCTGGTTTGGTAGAGGAACTTCAACCAGTAGCAGGAAAGTAAATGAAATCATGGGGTGCAAAAAGCATTTCCAGAGGTAGATGCTAACGAGCAGAGTCCTGACTTAGATGATGCCTGGAATACTGTATGTAATTGTGGTCTTCCATATTTAGAAAATTTTATATATACATATTTAGAAAATTTTCACTGCATATGAAAAGTAGCAGAGAAGGCTGACAGGTGGCCTAGAGAACTTTTGTTGTGATAGAGAGAAAATAAAAAGTTATACTCATTTAGCCAAAGAGAGAACAGCTGAGAAAGTATGTATTTGTAGTCTGAGTGAAGAGGGAAAAATATCAGAGGGGAAGAGCTAGTTAATAAACGTGACAGGCAAAAGAAGAGGTGTATAGAAAGTGGTTATGGAAAGGTCTAGTCTGGAAACTGAGATGTTTGATATTTGTAGTTTAGACTGCTAACAAGGGTGGACATTAAATCTTGGGGAACTGGAACAAAAATCCCATTAATTAGTGTTGTCGTTTAGACCCCACTGGGAGCTGGGCACCACGTTGCCGCTCAATCACTTCACCTCCTGAAGTGCTGGCATTAAAGCCCCAGCCCTGAATGAGAGTTGGCATATGGATGATGTCCACAGCCAGGCAAGAAAGACCCTCCTGATTGCTTTTCACCCAGGGTCTGGCCAGCCTTGGGTGGGCACTGATTAGATCACCACCAGGTTCCCTCACTTTCTACATTAACTTGGACATGGGGCAAAAAGACACCTCTGTAAGAACTGACTCTCCTTACAGTGGGCTTGGGAGGTCTGTCTGTATGGTCTGAGATGTGTGAGGATTCTGGTATTGAAAGGGCTCCCTGACTCTTCATGGCAAGTGGAGTTTCCAGGATGGCAGGGCCAGAACATGAAGCTTTCTCTGATTCCCTACTATAGAACTGGGCTCATGGACTGGCTGCTGCCGTCTCCCATGGCTTGGCTCCTTGGCTGGCTCACTCCCTTCTTCATGTCCTCTGCAGTGAGTGAGTGCATTGGTTTGTTCCTCCCTCTGGTTGTCTGGCACTTTGCTGTTTGATATGAAAGCAGAGGGAGGAGTTTGGCTGCCGGTCTGCCTGCTAATGATAATATAATTCTATGTTGGGCAAACGATCACCAGAAGATATCCCTTCACTACAGAATGGGAAGGTGAAAAAGGAGAAAAAATGCAAAACCCTGTGGGTGACATTAAGGAGAATTTAAAACAACAACACAAAAGGAGACATGAACAACAGTAATAACAATAACAGTCGATCATGGAGAATGAGAGAGGTGTCTGGGGACTGAATGAAAACCAGTGTCCCTCCAGCCCTTCAAAAAGGGCAAGAAAGAGGACTCAGAAATTACACACCAGTCGGCATCACTTCCATCCCTGAAAAGGTGATGGAACAGATCATTCTGGAGGTTATCTCCAAGCGCATGGAGGAAGAGGAGGTTATCAGGAATAGTCAGCATGTATTCAGCAAGGGGAAGTCTTGCTTAGCTAATCTGATAGCCTTCTATGATGGTGTGACTTGCTGGGTAGGTGAAGGCAGAGCAGTGGATATTGTCTACCTTGACTTCAGCAAGGCTTTTGACACTGTCTTCCATAACATCCTCATAGGTAAGCTCAGGAAGTATGGGTTAGATGAGTGGATTGTGTGATGGATTGAGAACTGGATAAACAGTAGAGCTCAGAGGGTTGTGATCAGCAGAGTAGAGTCCATTTGGAGACCTGTTGCTAGTGGTGTTCCCCAGGGGTCAGTACTGGGTCCAGTCCTGTTTAACATCTTCATCAGTGACCTGAGTGAAGGGATGGAGCATACCTTCAGGAAGTTTGCTGATGATATGAAACTGGGAGGAGTGGCTGACACACCAGAAGTCTGTGCTGCCACTCAGTGAGGCTTAGAGAGGTGGGAGAGTTGGGTGGAGAGGAACCTAATGAAGTTCAACCAGGGCAAGTGAAGAGTTCAGGGTATGGGTTGACCTGCTGAAGAGCAACTTGGTGGAGAAGGAACTTGAAATCTTGGTGGACAACAAGTTAACTATAAGTCAGCAATGTGCCTTTGTGCCCAACAAGTGCCCTGTTGTGGCTACATCTGCAGTACTGTGTCCAGTTCTGGGGTCCCCAGTTCAAGGGAGAAAGCAAACTACTGGAGAGAGTCCAACAGAGGGCTATGAAGATAATTAAGGGACTGGAACATCTCTCTTATAAGCAAAGGCTGAGAGACCTGGGTCTGTTTAGCCTGGAGAAGAGAAGGCTCAGAGGGGATCTTCTCAATGTTTATAAATATCTGAAGGATGGGTGTCAAGAGGATGGGGCTTGTCTTTCTTCAGTGGTGCCCAGAGATAGGATGAGGGCCACAAACTGGAATACAGGTAGTCCCACCTCAACATCAGGGAAAAACCTCTTTCCCGTGAGGGTGACGGAGCACTGGGACAGGCTGCCCAGAGAGGTTGTGGAGTCTCCTTCACTGCAGACTTCCAAAACTTGCCTGGATACATTCCTGTGTAACCTGCCTTAGGTGAACCTGCTTTGGCAGGGTGATTGGACTAGATGATCTCCAGAGGTCCCTTCCAACACCTACCATTCTGTGATACTGTGATTCTCTCTTCAGCTGTGATACAGTTTATGCAGAATTGCCACAAATTCCATTTCGGACCTTGTGGTAATGAAAGGCTAGATTTGCACTCTCCCTTTAAAGTAACAAGGACAAAAGCCCAGCGGCAATAATTTTTGGTCAGGGAGTGTGAGAGACTATTCACTTTCTGCAGCCTGTTCCTTTTGTATTCTTTTAGCATTCAGAATTGTTGGGTTAGTGATGTTAGATGCTGTATCTGTGCCTTAAGAAAACCTCTTTACAGAGCTGTTGTCCATGGATTTATTTAATCCCTTATGTGCTATTTTATTGATGGTTGTCTGTTTTATTTTATAATGGGAGTTTAGGCTCTTTATCTAGGTAGGTCCCTTCCAGTCACCTTTCATGTTGCAGCTCTGAGCAGGAACAAATATCTACCATTGCTGGACTGCTGTGTTTGTGTCACCCTTTACATAATGACAATAATCAGCTATGTGACTCTCTTAATATCAAGATTTGTTTAGCTTCTAAATAGCAAAATATTGTGTTTCTGTAGCATAGAAACCAGTATTTTGATGGTATCATGTGTTCTTTAGTCATCAAACAATTTTTGAAACAAATATGCATGCATTCACTTTTAAAGATACATAGCAAACATATTTCAGCCTTTAAATAGGCTTTTTGCCTTTTGAATTGACCACTTGACTAGAGTTGTTAGTTCAGTTATCACTTTCAAGCTCTATCAAAAAGCAAGGACCAGTGGTGATTGCCCAGCATCCACGTTACACAACACAGGAGAGGAAGGGAAGTTTAATGTCACTTACATTGCCCTTGTTTAAAAGACAGTCAAGATTGTCCTTGCATGAATTTCAGACAGTGGTGCTGGAGGCAGATCTGAGTTGGCACTTACTCACCTCCAACACACCTTAGTCTTTCAGACTTTGTCATGGGAGTGGATATTCCATTGTCTGGAATCTTCAGCCGGAG
>NW_008615934.1:0-50252 GCF_000691845.1 Merops nubicus | reverse complement strand
TGGCTTTTTGCCTGTCCCTGCCATATGTCCTTGGGTGTCATATTTCCTCTACAGCTTTACTTTTAGAGCCATGACTCCCATCCTTATTCTTTGTGAGATTCAGATAGTCATAAAGAACTCAGGAAATGTCTCCCTGGGAAACCCCAAATATTTGTTGAAGGCTTCTTTTTTATTATTATTTGCTTAATTTTTCTAAATCACACACACCACACAACACAGAAAGAAGGGGAATTTTAATCTCATTTACAGTGCCATTGTTTAAAAGACAGTCAAGTTTGTCTTTACATGAGTTTCAGAGAACAGAGCTGGACATAGATCTGAACTGGCACTTAGTCATCTCCAACACACCTTAGTCTTTCAGACTCTGTCATGGGAGTGGATATTCCATTGTCCGGCATCTTCAACAGGACTGTTGCTGTGATCAGGGTGACTGCTCCGCATCATCAATGGTGTGAATGCTTAATGGCATCACTGCTTGATTTTTCTAAATAATATTTGTTTTTCTCTTTGGTCTATAATAGGTCACATTCCTCAAACCAAAATTTCATAAATAGGCAGCAGGATTGTCTATTTTCACTTCTGTTAAGTATCTTTTGTTGTAATAGTTTTAACAAGGAGTCTATTGAAATTATTGAACAGATTCACAACATATATTTATGACCATTATAGTGCCTGCTCTGCAGGCTCTTGGTCTTCAGAGATGGTAACACATCATTGTTGTTAAGAGCTGTGTATGATGATTGCTCTTTCCCAATTTCATGGCTAACAGGAAATGTGTTTAAACTGTGGAACAAGTAATAGACAACTCAGAAGAGGAATTGGAGCAGAAAAGCCTGTTGTGTAAATGATATGATTGTATGGCATTGAGTAAATGTGAGTAATCTTTAGCGGTAAGGTCAGAATTCATTAAAAACTACTAGCTTATGATTTTTTTTTTTTTTTGTGAAGACAAGAATTGGTAGTTGAAATCCAATTTGCATTGACAAAAGATGCATGCTTGCAATTGACATCCATAATGTCTGATAGGTGGTAGGCTTTTGCCTCATTGAGGAGACAATATTGAAGAAAATTCTGACTTCTTCCAGACATGCACAATCTCAGATCATAATCACAAGAATTGAGGCAAGGGAAGATTTCATGTCTTTTAAAGTCAGTTCAATATCATTGGCTTCAGCTTGTCAGTCATAGTCACAGAATATCTGGGCTGGAAGGGACGTCCAAAGGTCATCTGGTCCAACCCCCCTCCCATAAGAGGGGACATCTCCAACTAGATCAAGCCACTCAGAGCTTCATCCAGCCTGATCTTGAATGTCTCCACGGATGGGGCCCCCACCATCTCTCTGGGCAACCTATTCCAGTGGTCTATCACCCTCATATTAAAGAACTTTTTCCTAATGTCTAACCTAAATCTACTCTTTTCTAGCTTAAATCCATTACCCAAAAGTCTCACGACTCTCAGTCTCATGAAGTCTGCATGTAAGCTGGGAAGGCTAAAGAATGTTTCTGAGCTTCCGGATTCAACAGTACAACCTAGCTGTTTCCCAGCTCCCTGTTAGCATCACTGTGCCCTATCTTAAACTGTGTTTTTTTCTAGGAAAATAACATGTGGAATAAAGCCAGAAAACCCATGCTACAAAAAGTTTTAGTCCAAATGGTCATGGACTGGGAAATGTAGGGCACAGAGGGAAGTGAGCTCCTGTCTAGCAATCAGGAAGCAGATTATTTGGTTACAGAGGTTGGCTTATGACCTTGTTGGCTGTGGAAGTCATAAAGGAAGGCAAGACTTATGGATTAGTAAATTGAGGAAAACAATCCGGTATTGTAAATATCCTGAAACAAATACAAAAGTAGTCACAGAATCATTGGTAAGGACCTCTTGAGATCATCTTCTCCCACCCCTCTACTCAAGGAGGGTCAGTCAGAGCAGGTTGCCCAGGACCATTATCAGTTTGGTTCTGAGTTTCTCCACAGATTAAAACCACCATATCTCTAAATGACATATGCCAGTCTTTGATGACCATTACAGTAAAAAAAAAAAGAAAGGTATTTTGTTGTGTTCATATTGAATTTTTTGTTTTACTTTGTGCCCATTGCCTCCTGTCCTCCCCCTCCCTGTCTTTTTTTTTTTTTTTTTTTTTTTTTTTTTCCCCTCCCATCAGGTATTTATACACATTGATAAGATTCCCCTGAGCCTTTTCTTCTCCAGGCTGAACAGCCCCAGCTCTCTCAACATCTCCTCATATGAAAGATGTTCCAGTCCCTCAAAATTGTTCATCTTCATGGTGCTGAAACCCAAACACAAAGACCCTGCAAGGCTTGAAAAAACTTCTATAAGACCTCTAGGAGGAGGGCATGTATTCCACGTCTTCATTTAAAATATCAAACAATGACAAGAAAGACAAATGTGTGAGGATAATTATGGAGGAAGTATACAGCCTTGGTAAAATATCTAAGAACTTCATCTTCAGTGACACAGTATGCTTGCAATTCCGTGAAGATGGTACAGGCTACATTATTGTACAGTGAAACCCTCAGGGAAGTGCAGAATACTAGGAAGATCATAGCTTTTCTACTTTAGATTAATATATAATTTCAGTATTAGTACATTTTCTCTATTCGTTCATTGTGATTCCTAGGAGTTTGTTTTTCTTCCCTTCTGACTACTACTTGTGTGACCCTGTTAGGATCACCTTAGAATGAGTTAGGCAAATGAAAGCTGTTTTCTGAAATAATTTTTCTAACTAGAGTTTCTATAACTTTCCTTAGTTTCAAGGAGAGCTTGTCTCCTACGGGACCTGTTTCCTTTTTCTTTTGTTTGTCTACAGAGGTTCTGTACAGTTTCTCTATTTCCACCCTTATTTTATATGCTACAGTACATACGGAAGAGAAAAATTATCAGAATATGATTTAATAGGTCTCTCTATGTATGTTTGATGTTTGTGTTCCACCAAAACTTGTGTATTTTATAAGGAATTAATTTTGCATGCCAAAAATGAGTTTTCATAATTTTTTAATTTTAGTACTTGAGACCATTAAAATGGATTACAGCAGCCTTCATCAATGTATATAACTGGAAAGATATTTTGTCCTTATGAAAATGTAACTTCTGTTATCTTCCTAACTTTACAAACCATTATTGTTAGTTTCTGCTGTGCCTCATAATAAGTTAAAATAATATCCTGTCCCACAAAGAATGAAAACCATAAGCCATTTATCTGAAAAAAATCAAAATGTTTTCTACATCCCCAGCTCAGGTCTGCTTGGCCTGAGGTGAAGCTGGGAGGTGCACACAGTAACGAGCAGGTTACTGTTTATCTGTTCCTGTCAACTGCTTCTCCTGACTGGCTGTGCTAAATCAGAGCTCTGAAGTCTCTATTTCAGTAAGAAATACAACATCGTGGTTGAAACTTGTCAGTTCTTAGATTAAGGCTTCATGTATGATGGAGGCCCATTAAAACATGAACACTTTGGAGAACACATGCGAGCGGGGGATTTGTAACCATAAAGCTGACAGAGTGCCAATGGGAGATGGCAATATATTCGCTCCTCTTGAATGGAATGCGGAGAAAACTGACTCCAAGCATTCATATATTGTGTTAGGTCCCAGAAAAGCACAACGTTGGCTTTAAAGTAGTGAAATGTGGATAATAAGAAATGTAAGTTCCTTTTATTGTCCTTCAAGTGTTAAAGCACCGGGGGCTTGTGTTTTCAAGCCTGTCTGAGCAAATAAGTGATATACATAAAAATGACATATGTATGTGTGTGTGTGAGTCTAATGTATAAAATTGCAATTCTCAGGCAGTAAGTTTTTTCAGACAATTGCAGTAGCATACTGTGTCATGAGACTAGATGTGGAACAGGAAGAATTTTGCACTAGAGATGAAGTTGTTTATATTGTGTTCCATGGTTGCATGGTTGGACTACAAAACATTTTTTCAAATGGTTTTTCAAATTTAGTGTTAAACTATGAATAGATGGTGAGGCTTTGTCCAGCACTTCAACATGACTCTCTAGTTAAAATCATCTGATAAATAATGCTCCCAAGGGACAGCTAACTGAAACTTAGACAGTGTTAGCAGTTAAAGCCTAGAACACTATGATAGAAATTCCTTTTTAACTCCTGAGCAGTACTTTGAGAGTGTTCGGCTCTGATTGTCAGTATGTTTAATAGGTGTAACACTGGAGTTACTTAAGCTTCTGCAATTTGAAATCACAGAAGCACACCCTGTGTTTATTAGTTTTTGGCAGATGTTGGAACAAGATATCTATTTTTTCCTGCCAGAAGATAAAAATGCTGTTTGACAGAGCACAGAAAACCATGTTACTTTAGCAGCAGAATTACGAAATCTGCTGTTTTAGTGGGCTGGAATTATACAATACTGCTTGTGTCACGGAGAAGATAACCGCAAAATAGTGTAGGGCGTGGATGTTTCTCAGGATATATTTCATTTAATGCTGAGTAGTAAATTCATATTCACTGCAAGGGCCTTTCAAATAGGTTTAATTTTTCACACATTTACAAAAATCATGTGTTTTGATGTCAAGGGAGAATGTGTGAGGCCTTACCGTTTTTTTGCAATGCCTGTTGCAGGAAATTATCCAGAATTTTATTTTTAATACCTAAAATTAGGCTCTGGGCACAGTATCGAGGCAAGAGATAAACACTGTTTCTATAAAGTCTTTAAGATATCCCCATGTACATGGGTTTTTTTGTTTGCTCCCTTCCCAAGATATAAATGACAATGCCAGTTCTTTGTGTTTGTGTGGATATTTGAGTCATGGTGATGTGGACTATTATGCTTCCCTGGTATTTTAAAATATAAAACTGACAACAAAAGAGGAAAATATTAGGAAGATGATGAAATCCTGTTCTAGGAGTGCTGCAGCTGGTGGTGTGTTTACTCTTTATCGTTAGAGGGGGAATTTTAGTTTGGCTTGAACAGTTACGTTTCTTTTTGTGCAACCTTTATGCAGTTGTGAACTGTGCCAAAAGGTACTTGCAGCAAAAATGAGTAATATCAGTGTAGCATTTGAAGGAAAACTATTTTTTTAAGTCTCTGTATAGTTGTGTGAACTTATACATAACGCAAAAGCTCTACATGATAAGTAACAAAGCAGAAGCAGAGAAGGAAAGAAACTCTTCTAGTCTAGGCTGGATGCCAGATACTTAAGAGAATTTTTGTTTTACACTGATTTTTAGGAGAAGCAGCATAACATCATGTGCCATTTATAAATAACTGATGAAAGATCATGTAATAGGCCGTTACAACAAGGCACGTATTTGCTCCAGCAGTAATGCCTGTGCAAAGTAGTTTTACTTTAGCTGTAATGCTGACATCAGTCATGTATAATTGTCAAGGAAAGTTACTGGTCCAGACACAAATCTCTTCACTCATCCTCATGATGATACTTTACTCACCCATGTGGGAGATTTCTCGCCTGGGGGGTGGAATTTGTACAGGCAGCAAATTTAAGAGAGTTAAAAGGACAAGAGGTTTCCAGATGCCTTGAATTAAACCGGGTGGTTATTCCTAGCCATAAATGTTTAACTCCACTCCCTCAGCAAATCACTTTCAAAATAGATATTTATTTTCAAACAAAACCAGTTGCCTTGTGAAACGGTTGGTTAGGGGAAAAAAATGACCTAATGCTTCTGAATAAAATATCTGATCTCTTGTTGCCAAGGCTGAGTCACTTCCTGTTACAATAACAAAACTGTCATCAGCAAACTTCTCTAGCCACACAGTGTAGTTTGCCAGTGTATGCATGGCTTTATTTGTCCATGTTGTTAGAAAGTTAGCGTTGAAGAACATACTGTACTGAATTTGGAGGCACGAGCCTTGTATTCAAGTGCATTAGTGTCAGATCTCGGTTGCATTTATTCCTGGTAGTATAATCTCTGATTTCTTTGTGCAACATAATAATATCCATCCCACTGTGTACAGTAATGTTGTAATTCTATCAAGGGATTCTGGACACAACATAATGTATTAATATCATCAGAGCTTTCTCAACTGGAATTTGCAGGATCATAGTCAGCTCTTTCTTATTTACAGGAATGAGATTTGGAAAATACCTGAGAGTTCATTCCACTTGTCACCTAACAGATAACCTCTAGTGTTTTCTTGACTGTGGTGAGTTTTAAAGACATGTTTAAGTTATCTTACAAAACGTTAAGCATACAGTGTACAGTGGTTTCAGTCACATTTAAGCAAGACTGGTGCTTGCTTGGCTTACAGGCAGAGGTGGTCTGTGTTTGCTGCACCACTGATTCAGCAGGGCAGGAATTCATTGTGGCTTTTACATAACAGGTTGGAATTAATTTCCTGGGCAAAATGAGTTGGCAAAAGCCTTTTCTGCAGTTAGAGCAGCTAAAAACTAAAGACCCAATCCAGCGTTTGGTTTCAGTACTATTATTGCTTTCCCCTTTCCCCATGTTCCAGGTTTCAAATATTACTTGGGAGCAGTGTCTGGCAGGCAGGGTTCTGGATGATTCGTCAGATCTGTATGCAGAGCCCAGTTACTGACTCACTCTGTGACATACGTGACTATTCTGAGCCTGTTAATAGAAGATAGAGGGAGTGGGGGTATCTTGGGGGTTTCATCCTGATCTTCTGCCCTAAAAATCAAGTGTTGTATCAGGTCCTTGAAATGAAGGGGCAATTGAAAAAGTTAACCGTAAAAGTTAACTGTGCCTCAGTTTCCCCCTACAGGAAAGCGGTATGATAAATCTTTTAAATTGACTTGGTGTTCATAGACAAGCAGAACTAGACACACTGAGAACTCTGGTCCTTTTGAGTAAACAAAATATTCTCTCCAGGTTTTGGTGTTGTTTTACTCTGTTTACTGAATTTGATATCTATCCTGCAGGATCACTTATGTCAGTCTGTTCTTCCTGAGAGCCATGTGGTGGGTAGTCCTAGATGGCTTGCATTTCTTGTGCATGAGTTCTTCGGCCAAATCCAGAGTCTTCCAACTGAATGAAAGTACTTGTGAAGTGTTACTCACAAGACAAAGGACATCACACTGATCTGAAATGTGTCAATTTAAATGTCCTTTTCATCCTTTCAGTTTATGAATCAAATTGTTCTCACATGAACAAGGATCCCATAAATGCCTAGCCAAGCTTTCATGCCTTTTTAGTTGCTTTCACATATTTGCAAAAGGAAAAAAAAAAAAATCTTTTTGACTCCTTTATATCTTTCTTTTTAGCTTAAAAAGAAAAAGCATAAGCTGATATGTTTAAGTGGACTATGATGAATCTGGGATAAGTTACTATGCTCTGTCCTCCCATAAACAGAGACGTTATTGTGCAGGCCTGGATAAAGTCACTGATTATACTGTTTGGGCCATGAAAGCAAAATGTGTTGCAAGGTTTTGGATGTCTGTAATTAACCAGTTGTAAATGCTGTGGTTGGTGGCTGAGCAGCTGTTGAGATCACTGTTAGAGTTTCACCACTGCAAAGGATCTATCATGTGTTATTCCGTTGTTTCGGGATGGAAAAGAACAGTTGTTTGTATACATTTCTTTTTGCCCTGAAACAGAACAAATGTTGGCTGTGAGCTGCACTTCCAGTATTCCAGGCGGTATCAGTAGAAAGGGTTTGTATGTGCCTGAGATTTTTTGTTTCCGGTGTAACGTATCAGACACTGAGAGGATCTGTGTAACCTAAAGATTCATTTTTCACAAGGGTTTGCTGCTGGGTACCTTGAATGTTCATTCTGCTGAGAGCAGCTTTCCCTGTCCATGCACTGATTTGCTCCCATAATACATCTGTGAACATAATTGAGCCCTAAGTTTGGATATTAAGAATCTCATGCATTTTTTAAGCGCACATATAATTTTAATACTGGATCCAAGCCTCTTAGGGCTGTCTTAAAATAAACCTTGCAGTTTGACATGAGTAACTCTTTAGTATTGATGTGTAGACAGCAAAGAACTTTGCCACTAGCAAATTATATCAAATGCAGCAGGTTAGCCGATGATTGCCTGAAAATCCTGATACTTGTAGGTGAAACTATGGTGTAAGAACTTTGGCACTCAAACCTCCTGACTCTATCTAGTTCAGGGAACGGTGAGTTCTCAGTTACAGGGAGTGGTAAGATGATGTCATTGAAAAGCTATTGCCCTGCTTTGATATTAGTAAATGTGTTCAAAGTTCTCTAAGGACCTCTTAAGGGCTAAAAAACTCTCCCTACCAGAGTTGCCATGGGATAGAGCAACTCTCAGAATTTCTTTACTAGTTTTTTAACACGAATGCAAGTGAAAGGCATTTTGGAAAATAAGTCTTGTCTCTGCACTGTTTAAGAAAACATGTTGAAAATGAGCCTGGATGTATCCTTGTATCCCTAATGAAAACAACGACAGGAACAGAAAAATGCCAGAAGTGTGTGCGTGTGAGTGTGCATGTGGAAGAGGGGGAGGGGTAGACAGGATGAAGTAGTTTTGCAAAACAAGGTAGTAGGTGCCAATGTTGTTTTTAAGGCATACCTTTTGCTAGTCACTATGCAATAATTTATCAGCTATCAAAACTTGAGGGCCGGATTCATTTTGTTCTGCATGCACAGTGAAAAAAAACAGTGAAAGGTCCTGGCAAACTGCCAGCCCTCCTCCTCGGATCTGGGGATGAGTGATGCAACACCATGACTCTTTTTCCTTCTCCCGTCTTGCCTATCACACGGGGAAGTGAGCGGTTGCTTTTTCATGCCTGTGAGCTGGGCTGGGCTTTGTCTTGCTTGTTCTGATGACAGGCAGCTTCACACCACTTCTAACTGTATGCTGTCCTCACAGGGCCCAACACAGCCTTGGGGACACTTGACATTTTAAATACGTCTGGGTCTGCGATCTGCTGCTGGCCTACGACTTTATAACAGGGCAATCTACTACAGTCATAAGATCAGGGCATGTGCTAAAATTGCCAATAACAAATATAAAAATCTAAGAAGCTTCCACCTTCTCCCTCTCAAATGTATGAATTTAACTTTCTGAGCTGTAGGGTCTCTGCATTGTGAGTTTTATTCCCAAGCATAAAGCCTGAGTTTGGTTTGTTTAATTGCGGAATAGTAGATTCTCTAATATTTCCATGCTGCAGTGAGGCTTTTAGCAGGACGAAAAGTATCACGAGAGTCCTGATAAAATCAGGGGAGTTAACAAGGCTAGCACTCCAAGACAGTCTACAGATTCAGCCTTTTTCTGAAAATGACATTCCAGTGAAACAGATAAACTGAACATCTGAAACAGTCTTGCAAAATATTTTATTTTGTGGTTTGTTTTTTGTCTTTATATAAAGACTCTCTTCAGACCATCTGAATGGGATTTCAGTAGTCACATAATGACTCCTATGTCATTTGATCAGTGACATGACTCAGCAGGGGGAGGGAAGAGATGGGAGGAAGGGAAGATATAGCTCTTTTTTCTCAAAAGTTAAAAAATGAGGACATTTGAAATGTATTTTAACTTTCACTGGTACTCAATAGCATCATAGTCCAGTTTGTAGCACCACTGAAACAAGTACTGTTTAGTAGTAGCCAGCAGCGTGCAGGGTGTCACTGGTGATGTCACTGGTGACATGTCTGATACCTGTGCCAGGGCTGCAGCCTGGGAGCGTTGGAGCTCAGCAGCCGGCAGGATTCCAGGGTGCTGAGTCAAAGGTGAAATGGCAGCACCAGGGACTGATTGCTGGTTTCACTGGCTGAAATACCAGTTGTATTACACATTTATTATACTTCTCCAGAGAGAATGAGAAGAGAGAGCAAAGGGGTAAAGAGCAGGAGAAGTGCACTGAGGGGAGGAGGCGGTATTCAAGCATGATGAAGAGCACAGCGTGGCCATAGAGCACTGATGTCAGCTGACACCTATTGTTCCTGATAGGGCATTGGACATTTATGGAGACGTTTTTATTTCCTTCAATGGGGAGATGCTTTTTTTTATGTATGTGTGTGTACACCTCATCTCACATGCAATTCTGAAAACCTGCAGCTGCTGTGATTTGTAGTAGCAGAACTAAAGCAATATTTATAACAGGCATATGAGCAGCACTTACTGAAATTTAGCTCCCACACATGCAGTGAAGCACACACTGAATCCTAATTCTTATACTTGGTCAGGCACCTACTTCAATGACTGCAATGGCAGTACTTTGCTTTGTTTGACTTGTTTCCAAAGACTGAAATGTATAACTAATATTGGCTTATATCACTCTTGGAAGTTGGGGAAACTTTGTCATTTGTGACTATCTTTTTTTAAAAGAAAAATAAACTATCTTTGGAAATAGAAAAATAAAATTTATTACCTGCTTTGTATTTTTTAGTATTTCTCTGTTATTTTGTGTGGTTGTTTCTATTTTTACAACAAACACAGGACAACATTCACTAGTGTACTGCATCCTTTTTTTTTCCAGTATGATTTCTTGAAAAGATACTACAGAAAGAGTGAATTGTTGCACTCTAGGAATACTAATTTTGAAGTTTTCTGATTTTGAGGGAAGAGTATTTCAGGGAATTTAAAAATAAAGCCAAATACTGCACAAGGTAATGATACCAGAAACCCAACTAAGTTAAGTGATATTTCTGATAGAAAAAGTTTAGATTTTAACCACCAACCATGATGTAAGAAGTTGTTCTGTACATTAAATTAACTTCCTGTAATAGTTATTGAATCATCTTTCTTAATGTAAAAATTCTCATTTCCAAAGGCAGAAGGAGAGAATTTTAATGAAGAGCTCAAAAAGCTGAAAGCTGAAAAAAAAAAAAAAAAAAGATTCTGTTATGGTATATCATTGATACCAAGATTAATAGCTGTCTCTTAATGAAATCTGAGAAGTGACAGATGTGTTGATGGGGTGTCCCCGAGCAGACATGTACATATGATCTCTGTATGAATGCTCAGTATCCCAGTTCCATGAGGACTTGGTAATGTGCTTAGCTTTATGCATGTGAAGAGTTCCTTTGATTCAAATTACATGTGCTTTATGTTTGAAACCTTACTCTTCCAGGACATCTTCCAGAAAATTCAAAACTCCTTTCTTTTCTTCTAAATTGCAACTGTTATACATTTTCTTCCCTTTCAGTCATGTAAAAAGGCATGACCCATTAAGTCAGTGGCAGAACTCCCACTGACTACTGTAATGCTGGGAGTCAATCTCTGCTTATGAAAGTTAAACATTTCCTTTTCAAAAACTTTCCAGAATTACAAAGTGGTCATTTCAGTTCTGCAGCTCTCCAAAATGGTCAATGAGTGTCTTGCACTTTTTCCTTATACTTAATATTATTTATTGGGACTTTTATTATTGTTATTCTTTGTGCTTTTTAGAGACAGTACTAACAATTGAGATCATGTCTACTTTATCTGCACATTTAAAGATCCCATGACAATATTTATAACTATTCTGGGGCTTTATTTCTCAACCCTGTCCTCCTATGCAAGATGCTGGATGTCAGATTTTTGCTACTATCTGCATCAGAATTGTCTGCCATATTCTGATACAATTCTTAGAAAAGATCTTGGTGGGAGCTCTAATTAAGAGGCAGTTGGCAGGAGGTGGAAGATGCTGAAAGTTTCTATCAATGCTCATTTGCAAAGAAATATGAGATGAGTTTATATTTAGCCTCAGTCATGCCAAATTTGTCCATATCTTTCTTCTCACCCCTGAAACAGAGACATGCTGAAAAGTTTTTTGTGTTCTTCATGTCTCCTCCTCTAGCCTTGGCACTGCTAAGAGGTAACAGGAGAAGAATACGTGTCAGAAGAAATGAAAGGAAGCTGTAAGGAATTGTGGAGTTCCTGCTAATGGATTTCCTACACTCAGTTGTTTCACCGAGTTGGTTCCAAATATACTATCCAATACAGGGCAGAATATGGCCCTCAAAGCAGCAAAGATGACATCACATCTATAGGTTGAGAGTTCGAGGTCATTGACTACTGGAATCAAGGACTGGTTCTGCAGAATACAGATCAATAGGTAAGATGGATCCTACCTTTTAGTTCATATGTGGATTCATTGGTATTTTCAATTTCTGTTAAGATTATCTGAGTGGAAAGCACTCTGAAGAAACAGTACATTATGCAGAATTAAATTTCAAACCCTTCCTGAGCACACTGAAGTAACCCTCTGCCATAATTGCATGCCATTCACCACCATATTCTGTATCAAGCAAAAATATTCCCATTTTGAAACTTAGTCTTTCTGGAGTTTTTCTGAAAGTGGAGCTCGGATACTAATGAGGCAGTTCGGCTAGCCGGTGACTTGACATGTCTCATTTATGGCTTGATTAGACCCTGATTTAATGAGATACTGTACTACATGGAAGCACATCATCTGCAGTCATTTAGCACTGAGTAGAGTCTGAATGTTTCATTTTGACAGTATCTCTGCACTTTTGAAGCTAAAAGAAAAAAACACCAACTAATTCTACTTAGAATATTTCATTCCAACTGCAGTAGGCAATTACAAAGAAAACCATTCTGAGACTGCCCACTTCTTTGCTTCTTTTTCCAGTCCTATAGACTATGCATTAGAGCCTCTGAGGTTTTATTATACTGTATAGAATGTGTTTTGAATTTAAGATTTAAGGGAAAAGCGGACAAAAGGACAACCTCATGTTTCCATTCATCTTCCCAGTGTGTTATTCCAGAGGCGGAAGAGGGTGATACATTGTCTAGATTTTGTGACTGGTTAACTTCTTTGTTACAGGGTGTTTTTGGATGACTGAGAGATTTCTGACATTCTCTTTCGCATGGCAGCTGCAGTGAAGGGGCAGCTCTAGAGTGCTGCAATGCTCCAGTGGATTTTCTCTGTTGGATGACAGCTAAGCATCCAAAAGCTTCACTAAATTGTACTGTGAACTGGGCAGTCTTGGAGCTGTGCGAAATCTGTTTTAAGCTCCCCTCACTTTGCAGCGGTTTTGCATTGAATGGATTTCAGTGGAATCCAATGACACAAAAAGCTGAGGTAACATTGCTGGTGAAGTTGTAGATAGATCGTTCCCATATACCTTCCCACTCGGGAGCAAGGCATGGTGCCATATAGAATGGCTTACATCTAGTTCTTGGCTTTGGCTTAACTGTGTGAACTGAAACAAGAGTCTGAAGAGGAAAAGGACATATTAAGAATAAATTATGTCATGCTGAGATGAGGTCAGCTATTTAACATCTGGCAAAAACAGATGGATTCTCAGTTCACAGTGGAACCCATTCAGTAGGCACCTTGATAAGCACCACATCTCTTTCACTGTCTCGGCTGCCTTCCTGGAGATCCTGTGTATGTGCTTTCCAGGTACTCTGAAGTCTGGCTAGGCAGCACATCAATCCAGTTTGAAATGATTGTTTACCATTGCCTGCAAGGCTCCAGTAATTTGCAAATGTGAGTGATGCATGCTGGCAGACAGTTTCTTACTGTGTGGCCCACTTCTCCAGCAGTATGACTTTTTACTTAATACCTTGAATGGGTTCGGTGCTATACATCAATATCCTGGGATAGATGTTCTCAAAGGTATTTTTCATTGTGATGTGCCCATTGCATACTGACGCTGCCTATTAAAGCATTGCATTTGAGTTATTTAGGAGAATATGATTTGACATGGTGACCACAAATTATGTTCTTGATGGCCACACACAGGAAAGACAGAGTGTGATTTGCTAGTGTGAGACGTGGTCTTCTGTGAAGGAATCCACAGAACAAGCTGTCTTTATATTACCATAGGATTTAAATATACTTAATGCATAAGGAGACATTTTTGACTTAATGCTGGGGCAACGTGGCCATCTTGAACTGCTTTCAAGAGGAAATCCCTGCAGTCCTTCTTAAAAGTCATTCTCAAAGAATCACTTTCAAATTACAATGAATAATTACTCATACTTGTATGCACCCCCTGGGTTCCAGGTAGCATATCTGCGCAGGACTACCCATGGCCTTCAGTTTTTCAACACCCTTTTTTTGCGTTTTGTTTGAGTGGGTAGGTGGAAACCTTGTAAGGCTATTCTGTATTAGCAAAAAACGCCTCAGTTCTGCTCTATTTTGCATTCATACAAAATGAAATGTCTTTGAAGGAGAAAAAAAAAAAAATAAAATCTGTGGGATCTTTATTTTTATATCTCTCTCTTCAGATCCTGCACACCCATGAACCTGCTAGAAGTGCAGTAATGTCAGTGCTGTCATGCCCAGTACTTTCTCTCATTTTACAAGGGTGTAAATCAGAGGTCATTTAACCGTAATTGACAGATTTTCTGCAGTCAGTGTGAAATTGCCATCCAGTTCAACAACTTTGTGTCTCTGAGTCAAGGTGCTCAGCCTCGATGCTTCAGCTCCTAGCCAAGGCACAACTTGCATATTTCCTACTTAACTAACTCTTGCACAACTGATGGCCAAACATTCTTTCTGGAGCATTTACCATTTCCAAATATATTTATCTTTCAAGTAAATAAATTTTATTTTAATTAGTGACAACTCGCTGCTAAAATATTCACTTCATTCTTTTATCACCCTGTGGCAGAGTTCTATGTGCCATGCCAGCTGTCCTTCACAGCAGGTCTTAATGGTTTGAAGCCTTATTTCGTGTTTGCACTGACCTTTTAAATTCCAGAGTGAAGTTGGGGCTACACAACTCACAAATATAACACTTGTTAATAAAATGTCAGCGTTGTGGCAGTCAGGCTTGCATGGAGCTTTCAAATTGCATTTTCCGTCAGCCTAATAGTTCAGGTTTGCAAGAGGGGTAAAACCTTCAAAAAAGCTCCCTGCTCTTCCTGCCATTTAACCAGGTCACAATTCTACCCCCTGGGGGAAGAATCATTTCTCCTAGTTGCATTCCAACAAATAGTTGTTAGTTTCTTCATTGCTTAGCTGACCTCATCTAAACCCAGAAATGCCAGACTAAAAGATTCCCTAAATCTTCAAGCCCTGAATCACTAGCAGTGTAATAAATAATAGTAGCAGGAGGGGAAAGAAAGGGGGAAAGGGAGAAGAAACAGCAGAATGGCTAGCAGATGTTTGCTAAAGAAGGCATAAACAAGGCAAATGAGCAATCAGATATTCGTTTAACTTTATAGTGCAGTTTACAAGTTCATTAAACAGGACTTCTGAGTAGGGCACCCCTTGCTGAAGGAGTGTTTAAGTTGGAACATTCTTGATTTTCTGCTCAGCTGACTCACTTGTAAGATGCTCCCTAATGACATCATCAGCCACTGAATAGTTAACAAACCCTTTGCATTTGTATAAACCCATGCAGTTTAGATGGGTCTTGAACTTTTATGCATAGGTGATGGTTACATATCTGCAGTCATGCTGAAAGCTCTTTGTAATGTACTAAAGAAAAATAGCACTGACATCATTCAAAACTGTCATTTTTTTTGTTCTTTTAATACAGATATTATAGCTGTTTAGATCTTAATGACCTATCTATATAGTTGCCTTAAGCCATTTCTATTCTATCTTTTTACTGAAACTACATAAGCAATTAATGTAATGTTTTAAAGATTTATTCATGTTTAGGTATTGCCTGTGTTCTTCCTGGAGAGCTAGATCTGGCATTACTGTGATGTTTAGCTCTTTTCATACTGTAAAAAAATTTGGTTATTCTACAATAAGACTAATTTTTTTCTTGTTCTGTAAAAGATTTTTAGTTGCAGAAAAGTTCTTGTAATCAATGAGAACTCCACAACAGACCTCAAAGGATTTCTAATTGACTCAGTAATACACTTCCATTATTGGACTGGTACTGGACAGCATACAATCCTCATATAGCCTATAATATGTAATTATCAGAATACTTTTAACTAATTGTAAAGGATATGGGGTAAATTGGCAAGAGGCCCGTTCTGCATATGGAAAAAAAACAAAATGTAAAAAATTGAACCTTTGAAATTCTGTGTCATTGCATGAAACAATACTGGCCCTTTCCAGAATCTCTCTGCCACACACTGACTTGATGGTGTCTGTACATAACCCTAATCATAGGAGATCACTGATATAGCTGTACTGTCATCAGCACAAAAGACAGAGATACTCCCATCTTTTTCCAAGCACAATAGAAGAACAGTTAAAATCAGCTTGAATTATTATTACCTCAGATTAAATACGAGGCTATTGTTAAATGGTGCATGCAAACAGTATATACATCACAATATAGTCATAACTGTTTCCCAGTAAGTGTTCTAAATTACTACAAATTGGTATTCTGTAGCTGATTAGAGATGAGATTTTTGAAGAAATGATTAAGAACTACTTTCAGAAATATTTAATAGGATAGGATATATCTTTCTATCTTTGTATTCTTTGTGGATCTGCTGTGCTCATTTAATGGAAATTGGCCTGGAATCTCTGCAAATCCAATAACAGCATTTGGTGTAGTTTGTAAATTCATTTGCTATGTTTGTAAATCCTTTTTAATGCTTCTGATGATCTTAAAAGACATCATTTCTCCCTTTCAGTATAAATGCTTTTATGGTATTGGCAGTCCCAGCTTTTAAAAAAAAAAAGTATTGAAATCTTCTGAGGAGTTAGACTACTTCTCTATTAAAAAAACATGCTCCATGTAGTTAAACTAGCCAGCATTGCAAACTACTTGAAGTTTACACAAACAAAATAAAGGTGGTTTGCCAATGTTATTGACTTTAATAATTCAGGTTTTGTTACATATTATAACAAGGAACCTTTTTAGCTGCCATGAGGCCTACGTTTATGTGTGTTATCAGCAAAAACCTCTTCCTTCCCAAAGCCAGATTGGTCTGGATCAGCTAAGGTCTGCTCTTTGGGTTCTTTCCCTCTTTTCCCCACTTATACCGTAAGATAGTAGCTTCTGGGTAATTTAGAAACTTTTCGATCATGTTTATTTACTTATTATTGTGAGTTGTCCTGTCCAACTGGAAATTTTTCATAGCCAGCAATCTCTGAATGACCGATTTACTTGATAAAATAATTTCTAGTGACATCAACATCAGCTGCAGGCCTAAATATAGAGAGATAAGTACCACATGCACTGATCTTCTGGACAAATGCACATGATATATCTGTGTTAGGCTACATCCTCCATAGGATTAAGTGTTGTGGGATGTCAACTGTGAATACAGCAAAGAGTAAGTCTATGTAACATGGACTAAAAAAGACAATTCTTAGAAATCATTGCTCTCTGCAGATCTCCTCATAACTGTATGGTAAATTAATGCTCACTGTCACTTCATTCAATCAGCAAAAGCTGAGCAAATAAAAGAAGCAGTCATATTTTTTGTTTCTTTTCAGTATGAAATTGAAAACATTCCTCAAGCTAATAAATGTGCATCTAGGACTGCTGGTATGAGCTTAACTTTCACACCGTATATTTCAAAGTGTAGAAACTAGATAAGCTAACAGCTCATTCAGAGCAGTTATTGTGTTGGAGGAAGCATGTCTATCAGATGCTTGCTTTACAAATTTGAATAGATGTCATTGTTCTCAATAATGTCACCCACTCTATGTCTGCAGGCATTGTTTGAACAGAGAGAATGTGAAGCATTTTTTATAATTTCATTTTATTCAGGAGTACTTCTCTGCAGAGAAATCAGCCATTCTTTCTCTGGATGTTCTTTGTCAAAACAGTGATGAAAGAAGTACTAGGGAGGCTGAGCAGATAGCTGGCCAAAGTGTTGAAGAGCAAGCTGGTGGTTCAGCTGCACGGTCTTCAGAGTAGATGAATCCAAGTGTAAGAAAAGAAAGTTACCATGACAAATAAATGTTGCTTCTTGTTTTCAGAGAAACTGGGTCAGAAGGCAGCATTAACATAGAATCACAGAATGTTTTAGGCTGGAAGGGACCTCTAGAGGTCATCTGGTCCAATATCCTTACACAAGCAGGGACATCTCTACCTAGGTCAGGTCACCCAGAGGCCTATCGAGCCTGACCTTGAATGACCCCAGGGTTGGGGCCTCCACTACCTCTCTGGGTAGCCTAGTCTAATTGTCTATTATTCTTATATTAAAGAATTTTTTTTTCTAATATTGAGTTCAAAGCTATCCTTTCCTAGTTTAAAACCATTACTCCTTGTCCTATCATTACAAACCCTTTTGAATAGACCTTTCCCTGCCTTCATGTAAGCCCCTCTCAGGAACTGGAAGGTCACTGTAAGGTCCCCCCAGAGCCTTCTCTGCTCCAGACTGAACAGCCCCAACTCCCTCAGCCTGTCTTCATACAAGAGGTGCTCCAACCCCTTGATTGTTTTGGTGGCCCTCCTCTGGACTCGCTCCTATATGTCTACATCCTTCTTGAGTGCTGGGGCCTCCAGAGCTGGACACAGGACTCCAGGTGAGGTCTCACCAGGGCAGAGTAGAGTGTCAGGATCACCTCTCTCCATCTGCTGGCCACAGTTCTTTTCATGCAACCCAGGATGTGATTTGCCTTCTGAGCTGCAATTGCACATTGGTGGCTCATGTCCAGTTTTTCATCCAGCAGCACTCCCAAGTCCCTTTCCACAGGACTGCTCTCCAGTAAACTCACTCCCAGCCTATACTGATAGTGCTATCAGTAGGGTGGGTACACCTTCTTTGACCTTCCTTTTCTGATTTAGATACTTAGAGAATCCTTTTTGTTTTTCTTTGTATCCTTTGTTAAGTTCAACTCTAGCTGTGGCTTGGCCTTCCTGACGTTATCCCTACATAACCAGGCAGCTTCCCTGTATTCCCCCCAGGATACCTGTCCCTGTTTCAACTGTTTGTGCAGTGGGAACTACTGTTGTTGGGAACCACTGTTGTTGGGAACCACATCTTTGGTTTTCTTGCTTCCCAAGTGTAAGTACAGGCCACTCAGTGGGTGACTTCTGTTTCTCCATGGTATGCTGGGTCAGTGTGTTACAGATATCTGCACATTGCTGCAATCTGGTGGTAAGATGAACACCAAGAGCGCAAATACATTCTTTCTGTCTTACACCAGTACAATCTGGCCCCTTGTGTTTATTTCAGCACTGAGTGAATTCTTTTGGTTATTTATAGATCGTTCTGAGATTGTGTCAGTGGGGTGAGAGTCAAGCTGCATGAGGAGCTGAAGTACTCCAGAGAGGTCTGTTAGCTGGCACTTGTCCGCTGGCTGTGTAAAAGCCACAGCAGAGAAGTGGCCTTGCATCTTTGCTACCATAGAGCAAATGCTCTATGGAGTTTGGGCCAGCAGTGAGAGACCTGAGCCACAGACTGGAAGAAGAACTATGACTCAGGGTTCTGTTTTTTCTGCCCTGACTCTCCAGGAGGGAAGTAATCTGTTTCTCTAATATGTATGATTCAGAGGAAGTATTTTTTGCCTGGTATTCTTAAGAAAGGCATTGGGAGGGAAATAGCAAATGATATGTAATGGGCAGGACATAGCTTTATCCAGAGAAAGTCAAAGTACAAGTCAGACGTTGCTTTACACAGCTGCGGAGTCTGTTGCTGTTCCCTTATCTGACTTACCCAAAGAGATGTGTGGCTCTGTGCTTCTTCATGTATGTGCATTGACAAATACCTTTAACAGGCTGTACTCGGCTTCTGCCAATGCCTTCAGTCCTCCACGGCTCCATTACAGTTGCTCAGGGACTTTCAAAGCTGGCTAAGAAAATTAGATGGACAGGAGCTGAATGGAAGCTTTCGAGGGAATGAAAGGATAGAAAAGTAATTTCGTAGGTTGGCTGAGCTCTCGATGAGATGTTTAACACTGCTGTGATTTAATTGTATTGCTAAAGGTGCATCAGGGTGTTTGAGCAGTTTGGTAGAAGTCCCTTGGTTATTATTGAAATCAAAGGGAATAGTACACAATAGGTATCATTAAAAATCTCTGTCTGTATTTTGGAGAGGTTTAGTAGCATGTTGCATCCATCTATTAAGAGACATTGGTCCTGATTCTTATTTTCATGAATGCTTTTTTACACACTTTGGTCAGACAAAAGACTCCTGATGTTGACATAATTTATTTTTACTCTTCATTTCTGCTCTTGACAGGGCTTTGCTCCAGCACAGTGCCTTACTATACTGCTTTTGAGCATGCTACAGTTGTGCTTCTAGTTCAGACAGTAGCTCGAGGAATATGAGTTTATGTTCTGTGGTCCACCAAATAAATGAAACCAGACCCATCATCTCTACCATGTGAATATTTTGGTCTATAACTTGAACCATCTTTCCTTTGTTAGAGAGACCATTGACCACTGTGATTTTCAGCCTATCCATTATTAAATAATGAAGGGCCAAGTAGCAAAGATAAGCCTTCAGCTAAGGGAAGCGGCTCACGAGCATACTGTGTGCCAACGATGTGCTGCTCTGCACAGGAATGTGCAACGTACATTGAGTGAAGGTGCTTAATCCTTTAATTCCTCTAACAGAAAATGATTTCCTAGAATTTTCCTCTGCAGATTACCTGCTGTACTTTCTATGAACCTGCGTAAGAATAGGTTCTTACATACAGAGATAAAGCCTTACGTGAGGTCAAAAACTTACTGAGCAGAAATTCCTTTGGGTGAACATTGAGTTTTATTGTGTTTTTCACTGTGGTTTCAGTAATTGCTTCTCTTCTGTTACATTGGTTTGCATTTCACCTTCCTTGTCTCTGTAACATTTTTTTGTGTGTTTCTGAGATAACTCTCAACTGATCCATCACCAGAAGTGTTTCAAAGGAGATTGTAGTAGTGTCTAAAGGATGTTGTTCTACTGATCTCTTAACCCACACATTTTTATCCTTTCTGAGGAGGATCATTTCTAGATGACAGCTCACTCCTTGTTTATTGTGGTTGCACATGGATGACCTTTACCTCCGTTGTCACATAACTGTTAAATTTCAAGATATAACATAATGGTTTCTTTGCTATAGAACTGGACAGTGTTATTAGTTCTTTTTGCAGTGCTAGAAGAGCGTATCGAATCCACTGCTGAAATAAAGTTGCGTGATTTTGAGCCCAGAAGACAAAAGAAACTTCAATCACAGCTTTTTCAACTGAGGTACTAGAGTGCTTAATTGCACAAATGAAAAAGCAGTGCTGTGACTTGCTTTAGCTTAATCTTCAGTTAACGTTGTCAGGAATAAGTGCTCCTGGAATATTACTGGATTACTGGAGTGATTAGTATTGTGGTATTACTGTAAACAAAAACAATTTACTTTTGCATATTGCTTAACTATTTTCACTGTAGTGAGATGACCACCGCTGGTAATAGTCTCTGGGCATGGGAATAAACTTTTCCAATAAATTATATGAATTAAAATGTGCATTCATGTTTCCTTTTAATTTGGGTATTCTGTGGTATTTTTTTTTTTTTTTAATTTCTGTTTTGTTTGTTTGTTTTTAATATGTGCTTTAAAACTAAGGACAGACTCTACATTGGTTTCTTCATTTACCACTATGCTTGATTTAAGACCTTTTTTTCTTTTAGGATCCCAAACAGCAAGCCGACCTAGGGAATCTGAAGGGCTTTCAAAGACAAAAATAGCTATAGATTTATAGAAAGCAATAATTTTTCATGTAAGAGTCCTGAAAGACAGAGGACTAGTCCTAATGGTGCTCATATTTAATTGCCTCAAGGAACACCAGCAATAGAGAATACTCTTTGTATCTGACAATTATAGGTAATTATTACCAATTAAATAAAAGCTTCCATTTCAAACAAATAGGAAAAAATAGAGCCAGTCTTCAGTCTCGTAGTTTCAGTTTCTGTTATTTTTGTTTCCCTATTTCACTATAGTTACTATGTCAGCATAAGAGTCTTATGTTGCTATGAGGATATGGAATAGGAAGTCGGAACTTATTTATAGAAGATTTGTGGGTTTGGACTAGTTTGTTCATTTTTGTTTAGACAGTATCAAGAAACTGCTTCATGGGAAGCTTTAGCATCAGTAAATATTTTTAATCACAGAAATATATTTTCTGTATCTTTTCCCTGTTAGCCTCTGATGTTACAAATATTTTTCTGGCACATTCCTGGAAAGATTGTTTCACAGCCCAAAACTTCAGTTACAGAGTTTTGTAATCAATTATGTGCATTTTGATATTAACTCTTTTTGTTGCTGACTTCTGATGAAAATGAGGATGTGGTCCTTAAGGGGGGTGCAAATCACATAATTTGCAAGTCCACAGCATAAATGTCTGCAGTTGGGTGGATGGCTGAGTTCTCTTTAAGGTCAGTGGGGAGGCAGAGGCATTTATAGAGTGCCCTAACTCTTACATAGTTTAGATGTTTACTTCAGGAAAAGAAGTGTGGCATCCTGTGCTCTACTGACTATATTTTCTACATATCCATTGACTTTATAAAGCCTGGGAAACTGGACTTTACATCCTGAAATGCAGAGATCTAATGAGTCTTATCCAGAAAAGTGCGTTCAAATGACAAGAGATGATTAGAACTATCTGCAAGGATATTATGTGATACTAATTTGCAATTTATATAGGCCCATGATTAGGCCATTTGGCTGTTCCAGATTGCTGGCCAGTGAGGAAGAAAGGACAATATATACTTTTCACAGCTGGAGCAATATGCTCATGTTGATGCTGTGATGGTGAAGAGAGACAGGATCCGGTGAAAATTATGTAAGTCATGATGCAGATAATTCTCCATCACAGGAAAGCTCTTTGAGACCTGTGTGTTATATGAGATGATAAGCAGGTATCTGCTTGCAGAAGAATACTGAGTAAGGGACTCACAGGATGAGTCTAATATGAGAGACATCTCAAATCATTTGAAAACTAGATGTTTTGCTCAGTTTTCAAAATAATTTTTCCATGTTAAATTTTACAGGTACATTGACTAGACTTAAGACCAGGACAATGCTCTACAGGGATTATTCAGTAGATGGTTATTTCTCTTTCCTTCTGCTTGTTTTTTTCTGTACTTGTGATTATTTCATTTGGTTCTTGCCTTCAGCTACTTGTCTATAATTAGAGCAAAGATTACCCAGGGAAGTTGAAAGTAAGCACAAGAACATCACCACAGCTTAATGGTGACAGCTTGATCCATAAATCAGTGAGTACTAGAACGGACATCTCAGACAGTCATTTATTCATGAGTGAGACATCCCTGTGCTGTTCTGGTACAGCAATGCTATCAAAAATGCTAGTTTCAAAAATGCTAGTTTCTATCACAGTGCGCTATAGCAAGAGGATTAAAGAACTGCAGGAGGCCTGGAGCACCTTGTTTTTGAGATTGTTGTGGATCAGTAGTCACCTGTGGAGCTCAGGCCTGTTTCTTCAGCATTCTTCAGTTACAACTGACCCCAGATAGCAATAAGAAAAATAAGAAAATAGAGACACATTTTCTCTTCAGAATGCAGAATCATAGTTCTCTGAGAATTCAGTAAGAAAGAAGGTGTGAGGTCAGAAGGAAGCTTTTCTGTCTGGCAAATTATACAATAGACAAAAGAACTAAAATTGAGCCCTATTAGCAATGTTTAAATATACAGATCACAAAATTCCAATGCAACCTTTTTAATGATATCAAATCTATCAATGGATATCTTGGTATTTAAATTTGTTCCAAATCACATGATTTCAGTGGGAAAAGGTTTTTTAAAAGAAATTAAAATTCAGTCAAATTCAGATATAAGTAATTTAGATATCTAATTTTTGTGTACCTTTCTAATGGTTTGAAACACACCCATTGAAGTCAATAGTAATCTCCAGTTAAACCCTGTAGGAAAGCATATGATACTAACTGAATTATTCAGTTTTCTGTAATCAGCTTTATATCTATAAAATTAAGGCTTCAATTCTAAAACCTTTTTTAAAACTTTTAAAAGTCCTCTAGATAAAATATAGATAAAATACAGAAGTACATGTAAATATTTACTTAAAAGATTTAAGGCTAACTTTAAGTATGTGCACATTTTACAGTAGAAGAGTGAACTTCAGTTTATAGTTCCATAATGTGATGGATTAATTCATTACAGCCTGACAGTGCATAAAAATGCCAATTCTGACATGTAATAGGGAAGGAAAAGTTATATTCTGTATGTAGGTTAGTAGAAACACTTTTTAACACTATTTACAGAGTGAAGTTGAATTGCAAAAAATGAACTCAGTCAATGTAGCAAACAGTAAATTTAAACACAAGATCTAAGACAATCTTATAATTTGGGCATATTCAGATGATACTAGTGAGCTGTGCATTTGTTTATCTTTATAATAAATCTTTCCTTTTGACCTCCAGCCTGCCGGTATCAATCTTTCCTGATCCAAGGAAGTCACATGTGTTTTAGAGCTTAAATTAAGAAGGCTGGAAAAAAATAGCAGTAATGATACTGGGAATCACTAGGAATCTGGAAACAATTGCAGTTGCTGTTTGGATGTGTATATATAGCACAAATTGATGGATTTATGAATTCCAAGTATTTGTGCATGGTCTTTGCTTTGGAATAGTTTTGTGAAGGTTCTTTTGCTACTGGATGAGTGAGATGAAATGGATGTTATGAGGTGCCAGCACTGAAGTCCAAAGTCACAAGCAACATTTCCATTTACTCCCTTGGACAATAAATCTAAGACTCCTCAGAATCGTTACCAATGTCTTTAGGCCACAGCTTGTGAATTTCTTCCTGCAGTTTTTCTTTTCTCTTTTATTTCTAGGCTGCTCACTTTCTTTGATTGAATTTTGTCTACTGCAACAGAGTTTTCAACTTCAGTATGAAACATATTAGAGGAATAAACCATAAACGGCTCTGCAGTTTACAACAGGGTGTCCATAAGGTTCCCCTTTATAAAAGCATAGAACAAGAAAATAAGTGCAGTAAAACAATAAACGATCTATTTCCCCTCTCAGTCACTTATACTGTAAAACCAAAACTAATGTCTGGCTGTAGCAGACATGCCATATTCTTTTAGATAGCTGAAACGACAGAAGTTGGTAGTAATGATTAGTTTCTGTAGTGGGTAGACGGAAGATCTTGAGGGAAGCTTTAATTTGGCCCATTCGTCCTTTTTGCATCCCTTGACCTCTGTTTCACCTGAGGCCTGCAAATGATTTTTTTACTTACTTTTGAAGGTGGTAGTGCCAGGGTTTTTTTTGGTGGTGCTTTTTTTTTTTTTTTTTTTTTTTTTTTTTTTTTTTTTAAGGTGTGTGGTCCCGGGGTTTTTTTGGGGGTGGTTTTTTTTTTTTTTTTTTTTTTTTTTTTTCATCATTTGTTTCTTTCCTCTTCCTCAGAAATTTACTTCATATGTGAAGGACCTGTTATGCTTGGTCTCTATCCAATAAATCTCCACAGACTTGATTTTGAACTCAGATACACCAAGAATTTACAGGACAAGATCACAAACAGCCATAACTCTTGTTTACAGTTATAAATGGGGAAATGTTAAGGTACATCTATTAAAGCAACTCAAATGTGTTGTTACTGAGGTGCTTCTTCACTAACAACACTGATACACTAGCCCCTTACACTGCAAAAGCAGCTGAGATAATTTGCCACTATTTCTTCCTGGTTTTTCTTGGAACCAAGTGCTGGAATGAAGAGCTCTTTTCATGTAATTTTTCAGCACTTTCTTTGAATTTTGTGAGTCTCTTGAATGACCTGTATGAGCTAGGCCATGAAATGGTCTTGCTGTTTGGACTACCAAGAAGGTCAAGAGCAGCACTATTTGTATCCATTACCGCTGGCATGTGCAAACTCATGAATGATTAATCTCACAACAGCTTATGTATGCTCTGTAGGTTCCTCTCAGGTTTGTCTCTGACATCACTGAGGACTTTCAGTTTTGACCTACATATCATCAGTTCCTTGCTATTTCTCTGTCTCAACTGTCTTTCTTTTAAAACTGCTGCAGTCCTGAATAACGCCATTATTTCATCCTTGAAAATCAGTTTCCATTTACCCAGTTCACCACTTTCTGAAACCACAGTAACTTATGATTGCTGGGGCCAGAGGGGAATTGCCTGAGAGATGTGTAATGCACTGAACTAACATGTAAGGCTAAAGTATAAAATTTAAGTTATAAATGAAAGTGACAAGCAAAATTTTTCTCCACTTAGCTTTATTAATGATGCAATATTTTATTGCCTGTGGCTAAAAGTATTTATTGTCATTGTGTTTCGCTGTAATTTGGTTTCATAATTCAATCTGCTTTTTACATTTTTTGGGTCATTTTTTTCCCCAATATCACTTTGTTTCTGTACAGATTGCTGTCATAGTGTGTTCATGTAGTAAGTGTGTTCTGGGAGCAAACATATGCAGATTGGCATTCATCTGAAAAAGCATAGACTTAATTGTGGGTTTATTTTTAAGCATGTGAGTATGTGGCTGAAATCAATAGCTACACAGATTGTCCTTCTAGGGTGAACAAAAAAGCTGCGTGTGTTTTTTTGGTTGTAGGCACAAACATGTATCTGGCAGCATCAACCATCAATGTCTTCAATATTTATTTAATTACACAAAAAGTCCCACTGAGAGCAGAGGGAATATTTGTATGCTTTAAATTAAGTATCTGGTGGGTCACAAGCAGAGTTATGGATCTTACAAAATCAAGACTTTGGATATCATATATTTGTCTTCAGAGAAACATAATGAGAGTGATCACAAACAAAAAAAAATTCAAAAGGAGAGACTGAAGAGGTTAAATGGTTTGATACAGCATGGAGAGGAAAAAAGTAAACATATCAAAAGTATGTCAATATGAAATGGTGACTGCTATTTGGACATAAGAATGAGTGTCCCTTATCTCTTATAAATAGTATAACAAGGAAAATAAAAGACAAACTGGAAACCATTTTAAGGAAACAGTTTTGGTTTTTTTGGGTTTTTGTTTGTTTTGTTTTGTTTTTCCCCTCAATTCTGCAGTGTGTAATTAGGTAATAGAACTCATTCTTAGAGGGAATGAGACCAATGAAGATTCTTAGTGAGACTGAATATTCCCATGGATAACAGTGGTACCTGAAGCTATTACAAATGGTATACAAGCAATATAATAGTACTTATTAAAATGGCCATTAAACCTTGTGCTCCAGGGCTCAACATAACCTAAATGAGATTAGTGCTGCTATACAAAAGCAGATGATATCTGACAGAAGGGACAAGTTATATCACATCTGTTTGACAGAAGGATCTTCTGCCATCTTCTCAGTTATCTGGTGGTGACCAGTCTCAAAGACACCATTAATGCTTAGATAGAGTCACAATCATTTCTTATGTAGGGCTGACTTAGTGTGATAGTTCCAGGTCTTCTACGTATCCATCTAACATCCTTTAAAAGATATAGATTGGACATTCATTGTTTCAAAGTATTGTCTCTTGCTAGCTTTGTGTAGTATATTACTGGTTAAACGGGCTGTGCATTTGAGAGGTCTTTTCAATATGTGTTAAGAAAAGAAAAAGGAGGTAAGAGACATCATTTTGGCTGCGTTTGTTTGTTTTAATTGGAATAAGTCCCCTTGAGGTTTATTAGGTCTTTTCCTTGTAGAATTTTGGAGCATTATTGACATCAAATATGCTTCTTTTCTTTCAGTCATTTTATTGATTTTAATAGTCTTTTTTAAGATGGAAAAATTTTATAGTATTTTCAAATCAAGGGTCTTCATAACGTAGTTCTTGCACTTTTTGGCTAGCTTTCATCTTTATTACCATCATTCTAACGAGAATATAGAAGTATGATGATCTTGATGAAGTCCATAAAGACCACAACAGAGCAGAAGTAGCATCATGGAACTCCTCTTTGTGCTGTAAGTACATGGATAGCCTAAATAACAATGCTGTCTGACTCTGAAAATTCTCATTCTCAAAATTGTGGCTTTTTAAAGTTGATTCAGGGTGGGCACTTAAATTCCCAAATTACTGGCAATGTCAATTATGTGTATTCCTTTGCCTTGTTGTATAGCTTCAATTGTGGGTTACTGAATTTAACATCTTGGTGGGCACTGGCATGTTCACAGCAAATTGGTTCTGTTTCACTTCTCACTTCTGTTATATGGATATCTTAATTGTTTAATGTAATATTTCTACTTAATTACAGGAAATGTCACTTACTATATTGATGGTAAAGTGAACACAGGCAATGTAAATGGCATTGTACATTTTTACAATGAGAGAGAAAATGATTAATTATGAGATGGAATAAATTAATTCATACATCAAAGGTTTCTAAGAGGTATAAGAGGTGGAGGTAGGAGGTGCTTTCAGTTCAATCCCTTCTGTAGAGGAAATTAAAATCAAATTATATTAGGCACTAAAGAACAGAAATGGTCAACACGGCCTAGAACAGCATATAATGGTGCCTAACATTTATAGACACACAACGTATCATCTTGAAGTTTATACACTGTAAGGATCACTTCATTTATCACTTCAAGTGCATTGTAGCATCATAGTATACTCTTTCACCAATTTTATTAGAAAGCATGAATTCAGTCATGGCTAGTATGAACCAGCTGGAGCATGCTTCCAGGAATTGCCACACACATAAGAGGAATCACAATGAATATCATGAGCTAGAAGCTGCAAATTGACGACTTTCGGTCATCCATGGAATATTTCTGGAAACTTGGTCTTAACTAGTAAAGAAGCTATGAGTTTATAAATTATTTCTGTTCATTGTCCAGTGATTTAAGCTATGGAAATCACTGGGGATGAACACTATTAATCCAGTAATAAGGTCAGATTTCTATAGAAGTGTGTATACTTCAGGCTTACTCTGAGTAACCTAGGTGTATTCTTTCTTTGCTCTCACATATAAGTATTTGATGCTTCCTATCAAGTTGAACTTGCCATTCTTAAGTGTTTTAAATTTTTGAGGAACATTTTTTTAAGAGAGGGTAAAAAATACATGTATTTTCCTGAAGGACCCTTTTGTTTATCAGCTCCCAGTGCATATGCAGCATAAAGCTAACAGCAGTCATCTTCAAGAGTTCACAACAAACAGTCCAACAAAAGCTTTCAACATTTCCCTTTCAACATTTCCCTTTCAAATTAAGTGCAGCTATTCCTTAGGCTGAGGGGCCAATCAAAAGTAAAATAAGACATCATTTATTCTGGAGTGTAGGAAAAAAAGGACAGGGAAAGCGAGTTGGGTCAGCGAAAGGTCAAGCGTCTGAGCCTGTCAGAAAAGGAATGGCCAAGTGGTAGAAGGAGACAGAGAAGACTGAAGGATAATAAGGCTGCTTATTAGATACTCAGAGTGGGGGTAGTCTTTGCTTTTATTTATTTTGGTGAATATTTTTTAATAGAAATAATTTTCATTCTGACACTTAGCATAAAAAGATTTTAAAACCTCTGCATCTGCCACAAAAGAGATTTTGTTTTTCCAGACAGTCATCCTGCCACCCAATATTGCACAGGCATCCCTTCACAGTCCTTCCTCTGCTACATCCGTCATGGTAGTTCTTCCCCTTCCCCAGTCCTACTGTGTAGATATATAGATAAACACACACTTAGAGGAATCAAAATGCTGCTAACTTTCCTGGCATCACAAAGCCAGTAGAAATAAGCATAAGTCACTAATAAATGTTACATCCCAAAGCTACGGTATGAAGAAAGATGGCCTCTTTCCCAGAAGCTGTGCACTGAATATTTAAATTTGTTTGCGAACGAGCACTGAATGCAGTGTTGTCAGCCAGTGCACGTAGCTGAGTGCAAGTGGTGCAGACTGCAGTTAATTAGTAAGTGTGCTTTGCTAGGCTGTGACTACAGCAACTTCCGTCTCGTAAAATACCTTTCATGTACATAGCTGGAAACAAAATGTTGCTCAAAGAAGTTCTGTCCGCATGCTTAGGTCTCCTTTAGAGTGTCACCAGTTCAGTCTCCTGAATAAAAAGAAATCAATATTAGTGTGAATATACAAGGGTTTTGAGTGTCTGTCTCATCTCACTAGTATCTAAAGATTGTCTCTTGAGTATACATTTTCTCTGGTATGCATAGTGCTTTCTTCATGTACAAAATCTTTCACATGCATTTATGGATACACTAAGAGTTTCATGTGGTTGGTGTAACGTATACATTTTTTTATGGATTTACCATTATACAGATAATTCGAGAGTTTTATAAAATAATTTCATAGAGTTAAAGTAATAGGAAAATGCTAATTTTTCAAAGATACAATTTAGCCATTGGTCTAGTCCTTGAATATAAATGGCTAAATATATTTATGTTATTGGAAATATTAAATTATTTTTGAAAAAAAAATTATGTGAGGCAGTGGGACAAGAGTGGAAGGGCAGAAGACAAGGACAAGGACTGATATATTATTTTTTCTCCCCTCATTCATAAGGATTTCTTTTTAAACCTGTCCTGCTCAGGATTTTGGAAGGGTCTTTTTGCCTGTCTTTTTTCCCTTGGTCCTAATCTGATCTCCTCACATATACCATAATAAATGGCATTCAGCTTCATTGAAGTCAGTGGAACTGCACAGAGGTAAAACCGATAGAAGAAAATGAAACCTTTTAAAATAAACTTAGTGCAGTACATTCCTAAAGGTGAAATTAGTTAGCTTAGTCTGTTAATCACTTGTCAAAGTCTGACATTACATAAAGCATTAGCAGCTGGAGTCTGTTGTCCAGACAAGGATAATCAGCAGATCCAAGTTTATAAATTGTTGACTGGAAACAATGGTGTAGAGATAACCCTGGAGAGGTTGTGAAAGACTTCACTGGAGTTTATTTGCATTGCAATTCTGCTGGAAGTCACAGAGGCTTGGCTTCCTACCTACTTACTGCCATTTATTTTTGATATGCCCTAAAGCATCCATGACACTTATTAAAATAGAACGGTGTCTAGGCAGCCAGCAACGCTACTGTATCTTGTTTCAGCAGTTACTCTATTTTAAGAAGTTCCAAAATGTACATCTACAAACCTACTGTATCTGTTGATTCTTGTGGCTTGTGAAACCTCTGACCTAGATCACAATTTTCAATATCCAAGAAGGGAATCTCCGCAGCTTCCACTGTCCACTTAATATTGTGGGTTAGCAAGATGTTGTTTGCATTTATACAGTTTTCTTTACCGTTTTTGGTACAACCTAGAGGTTATATTTGCTTGTAATCGAAAAAGAATTCTGCCTGCCTGCTAACCCATATTCTTATTTACTGTGTTTATCCATATTATGCACCTTTATTTATCTGTGTGGTGTCTTTATATACCGCAAAATGTGGTTTTTTTTTTGTTTTGTTTTGTTTTGTTTGTTTGTTTTGTTTTGTTTTGTTTTTAATAGTGTCATTAATGCTGTCTATGTAAGAATTTCCCTTTTATCTCATTTTTGTGGCAAATTCTTTCTGCAATTTCTGGATGTGAGCCAGCCGTGTTAGAGTGAAAATTGGAGCTATTCTCTCCTCAAGCCTGCCAATGTTCTCACAACAGGGAATATTAGTTTATAAATTACCCCAGGGAGAAATGCCAGTCACAGAAAGCTCAGGAGATCCACGGGAGCCAAAGCACATCTTTCTGATATTTCACTTCTGGGAGCATTCACATTCAAATGTAAACAATGTTTAGATTTAAAGCTGCATTCATCATTATAAAAGACCTCCCTGCTTCATGCATCGTGGTGAAATAGTTCTGTCCGAAATGTCGACAGACTGCCTTACACTGTATTTTATCGGAGAAAAAAGATCTTGTGGGAAATACACCAAACTGTCTAATTATTCCTGACATATTACCTAGCAGAACATAACTGTCAGCAGAGGAACAAAAGGCCAGCTTCTCTTATGAAGTTTGTTCTTGTTGCTGATAATTTAGTTTGCTTTTCCCAATGAAGTACAGTTTTGAACTCATGAATATTTTGAGATGATGAGCCTCTGTCTCTGGAACTGACAGTATGATAATGCCATGACACAGAGGATACAAGTCAGATAACATAGACTGTAATGAGGTACATAAAAGGATAGCAAAATATTCCCACAGAAGTGAAGACTATCAGGCTGGAAGATATATTTCCTGATCGTTTCAGTCAGCATATCACTGTATGAATCATTGCAGTTACACTAGCTGTGAATGTTCCCTGCAACAACTAATGGTTGACAATTGTGTCACCCATTTCTGAGTCTTGTTTAATACTTCATATTTCCTATCTGCAATGCTGCTATTAGATGTTGTGTCATTATGTTGTTTATAGCCCTGTCTTCTTCTCAGTGAATATGCAGGAAAAGCAGTTTCTCGCTTGGAAGGTTTAGACCTATCACATCTATCACAAATGACCTGGACGCTTCACAGTGAAAAGAAATGGCACAAACTGTGACCCAATGGCCTTCAGGTTTAATTAGATTTCTTATTAGAGGATAAGATGGAAACTCATATATTTGCATTAAATTTTTTGTCAGAGGTTTCCTAAATGTTTGGTACTTTCTGGCCTAGACCACCTCAGAGTGAATATAAAATTTAATTAATCTAAACTTTGCTTATTTAGGCCTGTGTGGTTTGTTTTTCTGGACTCCTTTATATACAGAATGCAAATGAAATGTAATTGCTACTGCCAAGGAATCACACCAGCAGAATAGCATATACCCCTTTTTGTGTCTCATGGGCCACACAACAGGGAGTAGCATCATTTAAAGCTTGGTGAGGAAAAGGCACAGAAACCGTTGTCCCAAAAGGAGTGGGGAGTTGAATGTAATGATCCTTATGCATCCCTTCCAACTTGAGATATTCTATGAATTCTGCGGACAGTGAACCAAAGTGTGTTTCTGGTCCTCTTTGTGAAACAAAAAGTGCTGACAAAAGGGAAAAGACACCATGAGAAACAAGACTTGTCAAGTAGAAAGGCAAAGAATTAGGTTGTGAGTTGAAGAACAATTGCAGGAACAGTTAAAGTTGACTGGAGGAAGGGTTTAAGGATGGGAGAGAGTATTATCAGACATCTTTGTAAGGGCGATGTTCTTAGACCTGGCTTCAAAAAGACTTTGCCATTTACTTATCTGAAGATGAACTGTTAACCCCCATCAATTTGCACGTCTCTCCCTCTGCTCATGAGTACTATGTCCACCAGCTCCAAACCTGCATGTATCTACCCCTCCAGCTGACCTGTTCCTCTCCTCACGCCCTGCTCCTTTGAGGCAGTCTGAGGAGACAGGCAGCAGCCTCAGATTCCCTATTTTTTTCTTAATTATCTGGCCCAGCCCCAGACACCTCCTAGGAGGGACAGACTGAGGGTGCCCTGGGAGGAGCGGTAGTCCTCACTACTGTGCACTCCCTCCCTCCATCCCCACGATGTGCTTTCCCACCAACTAAATTGGCTCCAGGGTGGACCACTGCAGAAGCCTCAGCAGGACCCTAGGGAATTTGGGGCCTGTGCGGGGAACTGCTGCTTTAGAGAAAAACATTTTCCATGTTCCCTACAGACAGCTTTTGTTTGTTTATGTTCAGATACAAATCTCTTCCATTGTTTGGGAATGATAGGTTTCTCCCCTTGGAACTGCAAAACACAACCTTTGCAGATAGAGGTAGAGAAAAGCACCTGGCATTCATAAGCTGCTGCTTGGCATGAACAAAGGATATTGAGATAAGACAGTGTAAAAGAAAGGTTTCTGTTCTCCCCATTAAGGGCCCGATTATGCACAGATGCAGTACAGGCATGGGGGAGGCTGGGGAGAGAGAAGGGGCTGTGAAGTGGCAGGATCACAGATACATCACACACTCTGGGAATTTATCCACCAGCCTTCTTAACACCATAGCAAACCAAGCTGGAGTAGTATTTCCTCTTTTTGTTTTTCTGACTAACTCTGTAGTAAGAAATATTTAATATTAAAGCAGCTCAAACACAAAGAGAGAGAGAGAGAGGGATGGAAAAGTATACAAATATTGGCTGTGGGTTTTATGCCTTTTTCAGCACTGCAGAATTCTGGAAAACAAGATTTTATCAAAATCTTAAAGGTCCCAATTGTTTGAGCAGTTCCTTAGGCAAAGCAGAAACTGAAAGCAAAGAAGTTTGCAGACTGTAGTTTTCCTGCTTTTGTTTTTAATTTTTATATTGGATATATGTGATATTTTGGTGAGATCAGGTCTATTTATATTTCTTTCTATACTGTAATAATTTTGGAAAAAAGAAAATGGCTTAAAGTAGTTATTATGAGTAGAAAACTTGGCCAGGTCCCTGGACTGAGTTTATTTCTTGTCTGATAGATGTCAATAGATAACTCATATAATTGTCAATGCTTTGGGTTTCTCAGTTGTGTTTATCATGCACAGATAGATAGGAGATGGATAGGGAGCTACACATACCTGGGATATTTTTTCCCATGAAAAAGTGACAGGTATTAACCAATACTATTACAGTTACAAAATACTTCAGCACCAATTTCCAAATAAACATGATTAATCACCTTAATCACAAATGCACAACCTGTAATCAAAATTTACAGTATCAACATTATTAAAATAATCATTAGAGATCTTTTGAGGTCTTTACTCCCTTTCAGAAGCGAAATGATTAGCACAGGTTGGTAGAATCTAAAAAAAAGCATTTGTGAAGTGAAGAAAAGGATCTGTCCCAGCTTCTGCACTAAACTAACACAGATAAGCTTACAATTAATTTAGGACAACCCATTTGAAACCATCTATCTGAATACAAAAAAAAAAAAAAAAAAAAAAAAGCAAACAAACTCCCTAAGTGGATTAATTATCTTTGATGCTCAAATAGGAACTTAAAACCATTGAGCATAGCACCCATAAATGATCCCATTTGCTAAAGGTTGCTTTAGTCTGTATCCCCTAGATGAAAACACCCTTTATATCTTATGAACCATGTCAATCAAAACAGCAGCACAGTCTCTTCACAACTGAATGCAGACATACAAAATCTGCAGTTTGTTCATCATATGGAAATTCTCCCTGAAGACAGCACGTCCCATCTGAGCTGCAGGCTCATCACTGCCTCCTGTCCAATGCCTGGCTGCAGGTGTCCCCCTGCACTCATAGCTCACCAGCTGGTGTAGAACCTGGTTGAGTCTTTCCATGCACCCACAGTAAATGTTTGCCCCAGTAGCCGTCAGAGTTATGTGAAATAACCTAAGGGAATCTCAGGTAGCAGGAGGTCACACGGGTTTCCTGAAAACTTTGGAAACTTGCCTGAGTGTGGAGGCTTCTCACTGTCACCCAGCTTGACCTTGAATATTAAGTTCAAAACCCAGTGACTGCCATCTTCACAGCCAGCCAGCTGAGCAGAAGGCAGGGCTATGCTCCATGTCCAAAATACAAAATGGACCAGACCCTCATCCTATGTAAATAGGGAAATGACTGTAACACAGCTATGCCAATTGACTCTAATGAAAACTCTGGGCCAAGAACTCAAAGGGCATGTCTACATGGCTCAAACCAGTGGTGTGTAACAGATCTCTGAGCTAACTTCAAATATTTCCTTGTATGGCAAAGTGCAGTTCCATATTGTGATATTAACTTGGGCCCCAGAAGTCCCTCAGATTGCCAGTTAACTTGGCTGCAACACATGTGTACAGCTACATACATACTGGTATGTACACATGGTATCAGGAAGATCTCTGTGTCCTGCCATGCTGCATGATATTGTGCCCAAAGTCACACAGGTTTATCTGGTGACAGCAATACTTAAGGATTGTATACTACCCAAGCAGCCTGATTTTTTTGTTTTGTTTTGTTTTTGGTTTTAGTTATGCTTGAATAAACAAGACTGAACCCTGCTTTTGAAAGCAGAACAGATTTGCCACATGTTATTGTGATCGTGTTCCTGGTGGGAGATGCATTCACCGCTGCTGTCTTGATTACACTGCCCATATCTAGCCCTTGAGTACAGGAGATTCTGGAAGATATGAAATCCTCCTTAGTGAGCCCAGGGACTAAAAATTACCGTCTACCTACCTGAAAATGATTCAGGTCCTTTCCTTGCGGACTGTTGGATCAGGGGGATTGTCACAGTCCTGCTGCTCATGGCAATGGAAAGGCCACATATGGAACAAGCTGGTCAGTGACATCCCACTCTGTCTTCTTTCACAGCAAAACCAGCTGTGGCAAATGCCAGATCATGGTGGGGAAAATTACATTATAAGCATCTTATAAGCAGTAGCTGTAAATTTCTATGATTTTCAAAATAGCTCCTTTCACAAGTAACTTGAGATCGTGTGACTGTCCCTGTGTACCCACCACACTGGTGTACAGAGGGTTTATAGAAATCAGTGCTGGAAAAAGGCCTTTTTAAAAGTTTGTCTTTTGGTCCCTTGAGAGGGAGCAATACAGTGGGTTTATTTGTTTTATCATGCTCACTGCTGTTTAAAAGAAGACCAACTGTGGCAAGCAGCTCATTAAGAGAGAGAGATTGGATCTGTGTTAATATGCAAATGTTAATCCATTAGGACCCTGCTCGTACACCAATCAATCAATTAACTCATCTGTCTCTGTATTGTTCAGTATTTGAAAAATGCTTTTAATCATTTTGCTATGCATTAATTAATAGCATGCCTAGTTGAAAAGAAAAAAAGAAATTTAGCATTCCTTGGGGCTTACATGTACAAATATTTAGTATTCAGCCGTGATCCCATGATTAAGATGTATCATGTAGCCAGAGATAACACAATGATTTACAGGATTGGAGGTACAGGGCAGTTTGATTTTATATCATCTATTTCATACATATCTTTTATAAAGCAATTGGCAGAGTAAGACATTATATGTAAGAGATGTATACAAAATAAATTCAGAATTGCAGAAAGGGAAATTTAAGACAATAAAATGTGTTTTTCCTTCTGCTATTGAAGAGGTATGGGCCAAAATAATAGCAAATGGACACAACCCCAGTGCTTTCAGAAGAAATATTACAGGGAGATAGCAACAAACAGAAGAGCTATTCTGGGTAGAACTGAATTTCTAAACAATAGTGACTTTCTATTAAAAAAAAAAATACAAATGTATCAGGTGAGGAAGAAGATGAATCACAATAAGTGGTTGAAAACTCTAAACTGGGGAATAGACGTGCAATGTGCCAGGCAATTTGAAATGATACAGAAGTATGTGGAATTATTTGAGAATAGGATGAGCTGAGCTTTCTGACTATCCTACCAGTCAGGCACATTATTTTGCAAAGGCTGTATGTTGGAATTGTGGAGATGTTGTACAAGAAGGAAGAGCAGCAGTCAAGGTGAGAGGAGAGTGATATATATGAGAATTTAAACAAAGGTGACAGTTTCAGAGAGTGTCTGAAGCAGATTAATAGATGCAGGAAAAACAGGAGCTAAGGAAAGTTCAGCATCAAGGATGAAAGAAAGGTGACAAAGAGCTAAAGCAAATGTGAAGCCTGGTTTTGAAAGAGTTAGGAGTGATTTTACGGGGCAAAAGGATGTTTCTTTGGTGTGTGCGGAGCTCTATTTCGCTCCTTCAGATGAATACGGCTTTTACACAGGTGAGTAATCCCATTAATTTCATTTTCTTCCCTATAAACTGTTGACTTTGAAGAAACCGTACCTGATTATGGGCTCACAGATGGAGTGATTTGCAGGCTCAATGTTCAGTCTGACCTAACAGCCGATTTCTAAGCTGTCCCAGGACCTCATCCTTGTCCCTGTGTCAGAGAGGCTGTGGTGCTGTTCGCACCATCATGAATGAACAGCTCCTCTTTTCCATTGCAGCCTTCTCCAGCTGGTCATTATCAGAGTGATCTATGTCCTGGGACAAAGAGAAATACAGAACTGCTCGAGTCTTTGTGTTTTCTGCCTGCTCTGTCTTTAGCAATTTAGTTGAACAAGACTAGGAAAACCCATGCATTAGGGACTGCTAATTCTTGGCACACATTTGCCTTGTTAAGTATGACTCACCAAGCTCAAATTGCAGCGTGTTTATCCATTTGAAATACTGAAGCTTTTACTGTAACAGAAGGAAAGTGACTGATCCCCTCACTTAAAGGGTTGTTTTCTAAAATGTTACTAAGGATTTCTAGGAACATCACTACTTCCATAGATAAAGCATCGAATTAGATTTTATTAGTGAATACATGCAGAGCAGTGTGCATACAGAGTTGAAATGCTATCTATAGTTGTGAATTAACCCTTATTTTTATGTTGCATCAGCTTATATTCCTCTTTCCGTTTTGTGAGTTGTGTTTATATGCTCTATTTTGGGACAACATTTGAGAATCTGTTCAAAAGCAGCATGGAGTAGTAAAATAAGTAGAAGGCAGGACCTCGCCATTTATAACTCAGGTCATACCACTTGTTTACTATTTTTTACTCAGATTATTCTCCCCTAACAATTTTAATATACATTTTTGCTTCACCATGTTTTTTTAGACACAAAAGACACATTGATCCTTTCTTGGATAATGTTTGTTCTGAAGCTCGTGAAAACATAAACAGAAGAAATGGTGCAAAAGTGCATAGAAATTAAAGTGCTTGTTCAAGGTCACCCTTTTTTTTTTTTTTTTTTTTAGGGAGGAAACTATTGGGTGTGTAAAATAGAGCTACTTGAACAATTAAACCTGTGCTCTAACTTACTGTATGCCCTGTAACCCTCCCAACATACTAGGCTTTGGGGGAAAAAAGGGTATTATGAAAGAGGTGGCAGCTTCTGGGCAGGAGCTGACTGCAGGGTGGCTCCTAAGCAAATGTGCTGACTGCAGGTGAAGCTTCTGGGGAAGGGACAATTCCCCACACTACACTTTGGGTGCTCCATAACTGCTCTCATAAGAGACAAAAGGGCTTGCTGGAAAGAACTGGTTAGGATATCTGTAAGTGTTTAAGAACTGGACTTAAAACTTTCAACTGATTTGGTTTTTGAAAATTTTCTAGGCTTTCAGAGGGTAAAAGAAGAAAAAATATGTTTTTTCCAGCTTTTTCATTAAAAGAACTGGAATTGAATTTCTGTAAGAAGTAGCATTTGTAAGAACATAGAATATCTTTTTTTTTTTTTTTAAACAAACAAACAAACAAACAAACAAACAAAAAACTTCTTCAACTGAGGATTTTTGCCCAGCTCTAATTTTGAACATTACACAAACACTGTGCCATTCCCTGTTGTAGGAGGTGCACTTAGCTAGAAGCAGCCGTGGGGACAGTGTGAGTAACTCCTCTGGAAATCTACCGTGCTAATGTGACAGGGAGTGGCTGCAAGATTTGGGAATCATTTCATTTATTAAAAGCCATCATTCACTCACTGACAGGAAGGACAAATAAGTTATTGTGGCAGTGGCCCAAGATGTGAAAGCCCTGGAACTCATTCCTTACTCTACCTAATTCTGTGCTCTGAGCCTTAGACTGAAAAAAATTTCAGAAGTACTATATATACTGAGCTGTTTTTATTTTAATTTGCCATCCATAAACCAGGAGTTTCAACACTTCCCTGCTTCACATAGAATGTCAAATGGAAAAGAGCATGTGATGTCTGTGGAGCTGTATGTCCACAAAAGCCAGCAAAAAATCCAAGGTCCTGTTGCTAAGGAATATTAAACAGGAATTCTGGGGGCAGAGGAGATATTGTATTCAATGGTATCCCCAATTCTGGTTGACACAAAGAAAATGAATAAACTGGGACTTAGTCATCTCAGTACCATTTAAAAGATTTGGACAATAGGTTCTCACTGGGAAAGGATGAAAATCAGTAATGGAGGTTTTACTTTCAAGGCATTAGACAGGAAATTCCAAACAATGGAAAGTTTAAAACATTAAATCTAACACCAAGAGCATGAGTGTATTTCTTTTCATATGGTTTTGTTTAGATACAAAAAGGGTGAAAAAAATTTATTGCCTTTTCTTCAGTAGTAAATGCAACCTTTTTTTTTTTTAAGCCCTAGGCATGTGGTCACGGGATATGTTTATACACGGCTGAGGCCAGATAGGCTGCAGATTTTATGGGTTTGTGTATGGAGTTGCAGAAATTGCAGAGCTCTGCATGCCGATCTCCCCTGCATTCCTGGGAAGAGAGTACTGCAGAACTAAGCACTTCTGACACTTGAAGAATTCACCAAGAGCCATTCACCTAACCCTGTGATTGCTTCTATCTGTGCCTATAAACATACTGTAAATCATTATGGTATGGGAAGTTGTCTCCTTGCATTGATTGCAGATAACAGATGACATTTTAAAAAAGAGAAAAATTAAGTCCTCCCGCTCCTGACATTTTCACCACTTCTTTTCTTTACTAATTTTCAGTGTCAGGGACAGTTTGTGCCAAAGTGCTAAAGTGTTGCTTCCATAGATTTGCAAAGTGAATTAAGCCATCCATCCATCTCCTCTGAAGAGTGTATTGATATGCTTCTTGCTGTGTGGGAGGGATGAGGGAAACAACTTTTCAGAGGTCTGGTACTGGTGGTTAGATTTAAGAATTAGCAGTTAGGCCACAGGTTTTCAAACAGGTTGTAACCTTGCTTAGATTTTAGCCTCCTGTCTCTGAGAAAGCTGTTACTAACTGCTCAAAGCTGAGGCATGCACCCATTAGTGCACTGCCTTGCACCCCAGCTCCCTCTTCGCCCCCTTGCTGTATCTCTCAAAGGTTTGTTACCAGAGTGAGACACAGAAATCTGGACATAACGCTAATGAAAGGTCTGCACCTTTCAAACCCAAACCCCTTTCAGTCACCGCAGATATGTCCCTGGGAAATCTGTCCCCTTTGTGGTTTTGTCTATCAGATCTGTGATCCTCCATGAGTGTCCCATAAGAAATATGAAGCCAGAGCAAAAAACTCCTCTCTGAAGCTATAGAGTCACTAGTCCTGAGTCATCAAAAATTATGAGCAAGGTTTCCCGAAACAGGAAGTCTTATAAAATGGTAAGTAAAGAAGCAAAACTGCATATGTATTGCAGTCTTTTAATTCATTCCTATTTTCAGAGCTCCCAAGTTCACATTTTCCAGTTTTATTTCATGAACTAGAGCTAGGATTTTCTTTTAGAAAAAAAAAATAAAAAGACAAAATTATGATCCTATTCTTTTCTAATGGCTACAGGAACTGCAACTAATAAAAGCCTTTCCCCACCACCTCTGTGTATTGCAGTGTCTTTACAGATAAATTCTGGTCATGACCACTGACTTCGGTGCTCTGTTTTAAAAATGTTATATATGCCACTGTGATTAGGAGTGGCTTTGCAGAAGGAAATGCTTTTAAACAGACACAGGCGATTCTAGCATTATTAAAGATTGATTCTCAGCTAAATATCTTTTGGGTGGGGAACTAAAGCTAGTTGCTCATGATGGTAGTGAAACAATGTAGATGATCCATCCTGGACTCTACCAACTAGCGACCAGTTCTCTATCAGTCCTGCATTTGTGTGTACAGACCTTTAAAAAAAAAAAAAAACCAGAGGCCCAAAGCAAGTGAGCAGAGGGGCTACCTTAGGAACCTAGACAGCTGATCACTGACCTGGGACTGTGTGTGCTTGTGTCTGAATCCTTGTCTGACCTCAGGAGAGATCATGCCCCCTCCCTCCTCCTTGTGCCTTATTTATCCTCTTTGGAAGATGAGGTTAATGATCTTGACTTCTTTTGTAAAGCACCTTGAGATCTGCCAATGAAAACTTTCACAGGAAGAAGGCAAGGACTGTTACAGTGACTGTAATGGTCATTCCCAGGGCTCTGGAAATAATGAAGACAGTACATCCTTTCAGTGGATGGCACTCTCTGGGTGCAAAAATATCAATTGCATCAAGTATTGATTGCATCTCCTGGGTAGCAAGAGAGAGCAAATCCATTGCTCCCTTTATTCGGAGGTTAGTGTCACTTTCGGTGATTTCTAGAGGATCTCTCTTAGCAGCCTGTGTATGCCCAAGCAAAATATCTAAACAGGGGTGAAATGCTTTGCTGAATCATAACTTTCAAGATTATTTGCTGGGAACTAACATTTTGTCTAATTTCTTCTTGGGGCTACCAGGTCCCATTGCTATATTTGCACTTCCTTGCTTAGCTCGATTTGTAGAGCCAGATAAGTCATACCTCTAATCTTTCTTATATGGTCTAGGCTTTCAGGTCTGAATCACATCTCTTTTCCTTATCTCTAATAACCAAACCAATGCCATTTTGTTTAATCAGTTAACTGGATTTCCTTTTCTGCGTGAAATTCACATCTGAGAGCTTTGTGTGGTAGTGCCACACCACAAAAGTGATGGAGTCTATGTGGTTGCATTGCTTTTACAGATGTCTTGAACAAATGTGGCCCTGAACTCAACTCCTATTCACTTTGTCTGCGGGTCTGGTTGCCATGACCAGCACAGATATTGATGTGTCATCCTGGACAGTTCTCCAGGACTTGTCCCCAGTATGAAATCAAAAATGTTTTGCCAGGTATTTTAAAAGAAAGCCAAGCCAAAATTTTAACACAGTGCAAATATGAAACAAGTAGTAAAAAAAGACCATGGGATCAATAAATATCTTTGGCCAAAAAAATTTTGCTTAAAAAAATCTTGGAGGCAATTATGTTGCCTCAGTTAAAACCCTGTTAAATAAGACCAACAACTACTATGAATCAGTGAGAAGTCCAAGGCCTTTGTTAGCAAGTTGTAGCCCATAGCGACGACAGACTGATTAATACTGAAACTGCCTCTAGCAAAGGGGTCCTGTGTCAGGAGATGAGACCTGTGCATTACTCACAGAGGTCTCCTTGAGTGGCCAAGAGCACTTTCAGCTGCACAATTTCAGTCTGACAGTGGGTCAAAATGTAAAAGCTTGGAAATGAAAAGGAGAGAGTTTCACCTGCCTTGGGAAGTTCAAGATATTAATATGCGTAACACAATTTGAATCTTTTCTATAGTTCCCATCCTGTTAGTTCCACAACAGGATCTAAATACTATGCTTTTGGAAAGGGTTGGTTCAGTGCATTTTTTTAAAAAACCTTTCCCTCTACTCTCTTTCCCCTGTCCCCTTTTCTTCCCTTTCGTATATCTTTCATAATCTAGATACTTTTTTCATTACAATTTCTATGGCTGACATTAAAATTGATTTAAAATTCATAGCACATTGCTTGATGTTAAACTTTGCTCAATAACAGACCATTAGTTTACTTGATGCATGACTTTCCGAATACTTTGTACCAGTAAATATAGCAAACTCATGATAATTACTATGTGTAACGTGTTTGCATTCAAACATGACCTTGAACTTACTTCTCAAACATTTCAGAAATGTCAGCTATGATGATGATCTTTGTTCATTACTGAAAGGAGTTTCTGGGTCTGAATTGTGTGAACACATTTATATCTATTAAAAATGACACAGTAGAGCTATTTTTATTGTTTTAAACTTTTAAAACACTTTTAAATCTCAGTAGCCCTCTGAGTCATGCGATCCTGTGACCATCTTGGCACTTTTCCAATGCAAAAGACTAATAAAAGCTTTGACAAAAGAAACCTTAATTTGTTTCAGAAGCAGTGACAAGGCCAACTTGTACGCTTATTAACACCCTGCTAAAAATGACATAGGCATAGCACATTTTACTAAAAGGCATGTAGTCCTAATTTTAAAAGTAAATAAATGCATTATTTTGTGTAGAAATGAATGTGATAGGGTGTTTTTCTACACTGGAAAACATCAGCAATAAGGGTAGGCAATACAGTGATATAACTCCTGCCTTTTTAATCACTCGAGCTTCACGTTGATCTGCCAGCTTCAGCTGGATCAGCCTCTCTGCAGTGAATGTGATAGCTCATTGGTGCATTCCCCTGTCTTGGGCTGGTCTCCCTCCATGGCAGGACAGTATTTGGGGCATAGGAGAGACTCTCACCTCCATTCTGTGGAGCTGCAGTAGCTTGGTTCCCTGTCCTTGGTTTAGGCAGTGAGCTAAGGAGCCTACAACTGACCAAACAGTTCAGGCAATTTGCCATGGGAGAGAAAACATTTAGCTGTGAGATACTGTGATGGGGAAAACACACAGCTGCCAAAGTCTCCTGCCTTCTAGTAGGTAACAAAGACCTTTAACTTAGAGCTGAGAAGTGCTTCTCACCTATACTGTTGTTCTGCAATCATTTAATAGCTCTGCGCCCAGTGGAGAAAAAAACAAAACAAAACAAAACAAAACAAAACAAAACAATTCTTATAAGGAAGAAGTTGGCTTTTGTCTAGGAACTGGTGGGGCATAAAACCTAAGTGACTGCCTTCAAACCAGAACATGATACCAACTCAGCTGGAGCTGCCTGTGTTCAAAGGATGGTGAGATTCATTCCCTGCTTCCGCCAGTGTATCTTGCTCAAATGCTGTATTCACAAACTGTTAAATTAGAGGGTCTCTGTCCTTGTGCTAAAAGCAGCAGCCAGTTCCATTTCTCTGTTGACTGTTTGCTTCCAAAGCACTGAGACTGCTTTTAATAACAAAGTGAAAGTGACACTGGTGCCAGTCATTTATATTCCCCTATGCACATTTACATTCAGCTTCTCCTTCGTCTTTCCTAAATTAGGTACTGTCCACATTAGAATGCAAGCCACAGCTATGTTCAAATGTGGTTGCATACTAGTACGATTCCAGCATTCCATTTCTGACCACAGGGGAATGAGGATTTTTAAATCGTTGTTCCTGTTTTCCTTCCCTCCCAAAGCAATATAAGTTGTGCTGTGCTGTTGATGGCAGGTCAGGCCTTCAGTCAGTGTAAACTGTGTGATTTTGGTAAAGCCATATTTTGACCTGTCTTGACTCTGCTTCTGTTTCTCTGTATAGACTATACAGACAGTGATTTGGTACCATCGTTATTCTGGCAGGCAGAAAACACATGGATCGTGTTTCTCAGTTCAGTATTGGAGGACGCTCAGACCTTTTGGGAGAGACACAGAATGGCATAAAGAGAAAATCCTCTGGGACCAAAAGCATTGCATGAGAACTCTGTTAAGCAGGAAAAAAACCCCAGCAAAAACAATCCTCATAGCATCTCAGTAGCAAGACTTTTCCTTCCTTTTCAGAGGCTAAATGCTGCAAAGATGGATAAAAAAGTATTAAGACAGTCTTTTGAGCAAGAATTCTTCACTCAATAACATTCCATGAATTCTGTTTGCTTTATACTACAGACAGAAAATTGAGATTTTAGATAACACTGTGATTTGACTTGTATCGCTCCGTGAAAAAATGCACTCGTGTAAATTGTCCTGTGTAGCAATGATTCAAGGCAGTGGAGAATTCAGCACTTTAGACTTCTCTTTGAAGAGACATTACATGTGGGCTTTAAATGATGATGGTCAAATAACTTCCCTGTGATTCACAAAGCAGCAATGCAACAATTGCATTTTTCAACCCCTTCGATGTAGTCTGGTCCAAAAACCTGAGGTCTTGGAACTGAGATTGGGATTAGAAGTCATAAATCAAGCTGGAGGTAGTTCACCAGTTTACCCGCTGTTCACTTAGTGATGGAATCACCTTCCATGTGTAGAAGTCAGGTTTAAATCCTTGCCTATGATTTAGCTTGTATGGCTGAAAACTGGGCTGTGGTTCACATTCAGACTCTGCTGTAGACCTGTGTAAAATGTTCTCCTGTTTCAGTTAGGAGATTATCTCGACAGACCTGGTACTTGGTTCTTCTACCCAGGCCTGCATGGACGTACTTACCCACCACTAGCAAGTGGTGTAAAAGGCAAAAGGAATTTGTTGATCACACTGTTGAGTATGATGGCATTTCTGTGAACCCTGGGAAAGGGAATATTGGTAAGGGAAAGAACAGTGCTTGTTTCTTGACTAAGGAGGCGGGTTTGTACCCAGGAGATCACTCTGTGCAACAGAATTATGAACTGGCATTGGGTAAGCCACTTCAGTCGGGATCCTGGGAAGCTGCTAATATCACACTTACAAACAGAGGCAATAAAAGCTGGAAAAATAAGAGCTTTTTGCCCCTGACCTGTCAGTAACTTCCCCCCTGCTTTTGGTCTACCACTCTCTCAACAGAGCATTCATCATCATGTGCCTCACCACCCTTCTGCCTGGCATTGCTGATTTGAAAATTGCTTGCTGGTGGCTGGCAGAGATTACAACAGCCATACAAGCTGAACAAGGGCTAAGGGGCTATCCTCAGTCACTCTTCTAGAGAAAAGAAAGGAAGGCTGAGTTAATCTTGGCTTGAGTGAGAAATACTACTTTTGACTCACCTATTAAGAATCTATTGCTTCCACTTTTAAAGTAAAAAATAAAAAGGTAAAACCATATTACTTTGTAGGTCTTGTGGGAGGGAAGCCTTTAATGGCAAAGTATCTCAAGCTTCAATTAGGATTCTATCTCAAAAGTGTCTCAAGATCATAAATTATAATAACCTAATTGGACTTACCTCATTTTTATACTAGCTAAGAATGTGACTCTCTACACCTGTCTGCAGAAATCTTCAGTTAGAAATTACACATCTTTGTAAAGTGTTTCAAAGCCTTTAATGAACTATTGAATGGCAAATTTCAGTGCTTTAGGCCACCTTTAACTTAATGGAATATTTGTGCAATTAAAGAGATAACATATTTTTGGTGTGGTATACATTTCAGTACTGCTAGTTCCATCTCCCTATAAAAGAAAAAAAAACTTTGTTTAATGGGAATGACCAAAAGCAGTAGGTAGACTAATTTGTGTTTGGGTTATGTGAAGGAGTTTATATTTTTCAAACAGAAACTTTTTTTTTTCATTAACTGACTTTCAGTCTTCAAAATGCCTTTGCTATATCCATGTTTGGATGAAATGGGTATGTTCATCTTCTAACAAGCTATTTTACTACTGCTGGCACAACTTCTTACCACAGGTTTGCCACAGGAACCATGATTCACACTATCATGTGTTCTGGACTACTCAAAATTACAGTTATTAAGCAGTTCTGAGAACGGCAAAGCTCTTAAAAAGCCAGCACATCCTGCAGGGCCTCAGCTGTTTTACAAACATGTCAGGTATCTCATCCCTGCCACCCACCCCACTATGAATACAGACAGGCATTTTTATAGGTTTAGGTACAGAGCTATATTCTACAACAATCTCTTTTGACCTGTTCATCCTTCAAAAGTGTTCTTGTTTTTATTTCCTTTAGTTTTTTACTTTTCCCTTTCACTTTCCATTTTTTTTGCTGCAACTTACCACTTTATGTTTTCACTTCCTTGATATGATTTCAGGGTGTTCATAGCTCTCTTTTCTCTTTAGCTTCTTTCCTGCCCTTCTTTCATTTCACACTTCCCCCAGTTCTACAACCAGCATGCATCCAAGTAGCAGACCTGGATCCCGGTACAACATTAAACAACATCCTACAGAGTCAGATTTGCATTTCCCTTATTGTCAGTCTTACCAGTATATCGAGTCCAGCATTTTTTTTACCACTTCTGGGGAAAAAAAAAAAAAAAAAAAAAAGTTAGGGAAGAAAAAAGTAAGTTAGGAAACCCTATTGCAAAGGGCAGTATTTTTTTAGTTAATGGGTGTGTCTGTCATGCTGGTGCCCACAGGTTAAAATAAATAAAATCCTGGGATGACTGTGCTGGCTAATTTGTGAGATAAGCCTTTTATGTTGGGGATTTTGTCTGGACAAAGTGAACAGGCTGGAGAGCTGAATATGCAGGCAAACCACTTACCGTGCCTCTTGCATCACACACACACATAACTAATACCTTAATCATCAACGTTCAAACAGTTACCAGATACGATGCCAGAAATAACTTCTGTCTGTTATTTTTGTTGACCTACCGTATTTCTTCACTTTTGTCTCTCGTTTTAAACCCTCATGCACATTTGTTTTTGAAATTGGTGAAGAGATCAAGAGTTTCATAAAACCTTTCCATCTCTAAGTTTGCCTTTGTATGAAATATCCCTCTGATATGCCAAGAGTTGCCTTTGGCTATTAACTTTCACTTAACAGACTATGAATTAATTTACCACGCTGACATGGGCAGTTTGAGGCACAGCATGAGTCACAACTCATGTTAGAGTTTGTTCAATTATATCCCAGTCATTTGAGCTAATTGAGTCAAATGATACAGTGTCACAGGACTTACTGTAAGACCAGAGGATTTCTCCTTCTGCCTAAGCTGCTCATCTTCAACTGTCAACAGCTCCCAGCATTCGGTGTAATCGCTGCCAGATCCCTGGCAGTGAGAACCTCCAGCAGCCTGCACCCCTCTGTGGGTGCGCGGCCGCTCTGCGCCCAGTTTCTTCTGCTCCCATCCCCTTGCTGCTGCTCACATGCAGGGGTTGGAACCTTTCTCCCTCTTCTCCCTCACTGACAGGTCTCTGGACACAGGTGATCCTCCCAAATGTGTAGCACCCTTGGGTGCCCGGTTTACTGCCGGGAAGCACTGGGAGCCCCACAGGATGAGGCAGCACCGCGGCGGAGCCGCTGCGCACCCCCGGCCCACAAAGGCCACCCCTGGCCCATGGCAACTCTGGCGCATCTCCGAGTTGCAGCAGCCTCGTGTGGCTTTCCTCTGAAGAGGAATGGCAAGCCACGGAGTAAAACTGAGCCAAGCGTATGTCTTTTTTTCTCTGTCTCCACTCTGGCACCCAAGGAGAACCGTGGGTTTGGTTCTGGCGCTGCCTTTTCCCGCAGGCAATTCCTATGTTGGCAATGGGATTAGCCCCATTTGAGGTGGGGGAAATGGCAGTAGTATTTACTCCTGTCTTGTAGTAAAGCATTGCATTTAAATGGTCGCGTTTTACTCCAATTGTAAAGTACTTTGCGGATGTAAATTAAGTAAGACTTCTGTCAGCCCTGGGAGATAAACAAAGAACATCATATCCATTTTAGAGGTAGATAATCTGAGGCACAAAGAACTTGAGACAAGAAGCTTGACTGCCTAAAATTAGACAACTCAATCCAAATGAATAAACTGTGAATCTGTTACTCTTTTTATAAAGCAGCTATTCAAGCCCAACAATGTCAGGAGGACAGCAGTTTGTGGAGTCTTTGAACTGTGCTTCGCAGCCATGCATGGTAAAAGCTTGAAGGGATGTTTAGATGCTTACGTCCCAAAATTAAACTCAAGGAAAAATTTTTCACTGATTTTATTTTCAAGGGGAAATGTGACCATTAATAAAATTAACTGGTTTGGCTTGTAAAGTGTCAGTCTTTAATCAAAAACTGCCTTCAACAGAAAAAATTCCAGTTTTCTTTGGAAAAGTGATTCACCACTCAAATATTACAATAGCATTTTGTGTGAAATTATGAGAGCAGAACAACTATGAGGGTGTACTCTGAAGCAGAGTCCAGAGACATGTTTCAGATACCCTGGTTTTGGATAAGGATGAACCCCAGCAAGGCTTCTTGTGTGGATTCCAGAAAGGGGGCTGGAATTCTGCTGAGGCTTTCACGTCAAGTTTCACAAAATCCTTGCCTCATTTGTCTGTACCCAAACTATAGGAAGTGAGAGTGGCTCACTAGCAGACGGCTAGTAGGGTGTAGGATAGTCATGCCTTGGGGCAGGAGCTGGGAGAGGTCTTAGAAGTCCTCTCCAAGTCCTAGAAGAATGGATCTTGTAAAGAAGGCCGTGAGGGAAAAGTGCCAGTGGTGGTTTTGGCTGAAGGTTGACAGGCTGTTACAGAATAACCTTTCTCTCAGTAAGTCAGAGCCCAGTGGGATTAACTTTTCACCCCTACAGATACTGCCCTTTCTTTGGAAGTCAAGTAGTGACTCCTATTAGCTCTTCAAACCACTGACTTGTAGTGGATTTTTAATTTACTGAAACAAACTTAATTCAGTCAGTTTTGGGTTGTTATTGGTTTGTTTTTTTTTTTTTTTTTTTCCCCTGGATACCAGGAACTGATGTATACCCTTTATAGTAGAACTAACAGTAAAATGCATCCCTGGAAAGAAAAGTATCCCTTTCTCCTGTTTTATTTCTGGTTTTTACCCCTGCTATAAAATAACCTTTCGTTTTATGCTTCACTAAGATAACATATATGACTCATGTTTGGTAATTCCACCTGTGAAAAGTGAAGCTTTTACCAGGAAAGGTATTCTCATTTAATTCTGTTAGCTGACTTCATACTGGACCAACATTCTTACAATTTAAAGAAGTCTGCTTTTCCAATGTAAAACACTTGAACAAAAGGTCAAAACAATGCAACATTGATTTAGGTACTACATAGGGACCATCTGCACATTACTAGTTGCAGGGGTACATATTAGATCTTTATTTCAGACTGATATTTAAGATGGATGAAGATTATAAGTGCTGTCTGATCTATTACTTTGCCCTCTTGGCTGCAAATTGCCTTTGTGCCACTAGTCACCCAAGTGCAGCAGCACTAGTGTAGCCATCACTCTGAATGAGTGGCCAAACAGGAGAAGCTATATGCTCACACCAACCATATTTGTTCTTGAGGGACATCTATTTATAAATGTATAAAACAATGCAAAACAGATATCTTCTGTTGACATATTTCACTGATAGCAGGAATATTTATTGAATTTTTCTGAATGTGATGACCCAATTTACACGTTGATTTGCTTAGCATCTGCTGTGACACTGGAGGGAGAAACCATAGAACCACAGTGGCTTGTGGTAGATGTTTGTCC
>NW_008615933.1:0-28991 GCF_000691845.1 Merops nubicus | reverse complement strand
TTTTTTTTCAGAGTTTTCTTTTTTTCACCTCATTTAGGTGTTATATGTATAAATTGTCTATTGTGTTACGGAGATAAAGATTAAAAAACCCAATCAAAACCAGCTGTAAATCTCACATGACACAGTAATTAAAATGCTAAATGAATTCTGGCCTAAATACAAGAATTAAGGCTTATGGGAATCGTTGAGAAACCACAATCTGATAGACAATGTACTCAAGAAGAACCAAAACCACAGATCCTCTCCATTCAGTCAGCAAAAAGCACCTATGTGCTTAAGAAATGACTTTATAAATCAGCACTTAGACAGTTTTCAACATCTGCTGAAATTTTCCTGTCAAATTGTTTCTGAAAAGCAAAGAGAGCACTTTGGTTATATTCATACTTCTTCTTTGATAAAACAAAGAGCACTTTTCTCCTCCATTTGTTTTTAAAGATATAGTCTTTGTCCCTACTGCCATTATCCTGTTATTTAGACATCCTTCTCTTAATAAAGGGCTAAAGACAGCAGATTGCCTTCAAAACCAACTGGTGACTAGAATCCCACTAGGTCAACTCCACAGTCCCACCTGGCCAGCATGGTAAGCACTGAAATCCTAAGCTTAACTTGAAACAGATCTTAGCCTGGCTGTATTCACCATCACTTTTAAGTATTACTATATACTTCTCATAGCTCCAAGTACCACGTGGGGTTTTTTCCATATTAAAATCAAAAAAATCAAAGTGGAGGAGCAAAAGCTGATGCACGTGGCTCAATGCCTGCTACCTCTACAAGTAATTTTAGGACATAAACTTGCCTTTCCATTTCAGAATGGCATTAAATGATGGTAGCAACGTGAACAATTTATCTCTTCTGGGACCTTCCTGTTAGACACAGCAGAAAATAAACAAATGACAAGATCAACAAGTGCTACTGATATTAAGCTGCAATTCTTGATTTGCTTATGCATGGAGGATTAAATTTCTTGGCTACCAGGGCAAAGTTGTGGCACTCACAGGGTTAACAGTGCCCCCACCCCCTGTTTCTTCACTCCCCTTCTCCCCCCATCTCATTCATGCCACATTCCACAGTGGCAGGGTCCAACAACAATATAGGAGGGTACCCAAAATGAAGAGGCAGGGCCTTCCATTCTTCTGCCTCTCTTGAATTAATTAACTGGAAATGAGTTTTGTCAATGTTTTGGAAAGGCAGAGGGGTGAAAAGAAACTGCTAGAATTAATCACAGTGAGAAACTACCTCTTCAGCAGTCTGCCAGAGTTCAGAAAACCCATGAGAAGTGAAAAATAAAAGGAAAGTGGGCTGACTTACCATCCAAAGGAACAAATAAAATTCAAACAAACACCCAAGTCTCCAAAACAGAGACATGCCCCAGTGCAAAGGAATGCAGCATCTGTTGCCACAACAGCTTCAGCTTTGTTTTTGATATACTTGTCATGAAGGCTGAAAGGTAACAGGGTGGAAAAGACAATTTACTAACAATTTCAATACACAGAGGGCATGTTGGGTTTAATCCACTAAATAGTTATGCACCTCCAATGTTCCACTGATCCTTATGGAAGCAGAAATATTTAAGCACCACGACTGAGAGTAACTTTCATTGTTTAGCCCTGACTCAGCACAGAGCTCCTAAACATAGAAGGCAGACTGCAAAGCACTTATTTCTTTGTTGATTTTTTAATGACAGTCATCTCCAGGTTCAGTCATGGGAATTACAACTCAATGCTGCACACGTATGACACCTTTCCACTAAGGAGAATAAGAAAGTAGTAAAAAAGAAGGACCTTTTTCCACAGATTCATTTACCCAGGTATTTAGAAAATGTGTAGGTGTCCTTTTGTTTACAGCAGTGAGGCAGTTTTTTTTGAGAATAAAAGTAACACTTCCAGCAGACTGGAACTAAACTGAAGAAATCTTGATTGCCTGAGCAGGGAAAAATATCTTCCAGGAGAAATCCTCTTTCAATGATTGGAGTGTTCTAAATATTTTTTGGTTCACAAGGGCCTTTTCCTGACAGATCTCAGAATTAACTTGTCATCTTGTTTCTCCACCTCCAGACCCATGCTCTCAAGGGTGGAGCTGTCTGCCAGCCCCTTGTCCTCTAGCTGTGCAATAAGCTCTTGATTTCTCTGGTTCTCTTGGGTGATGTTTCGCACAGCATACACTGCCCACTGGCTCACAACTGTTGGGCTAAGTTAAGGATCATTTAAAGAGGAAACAATGCTTATTTTCATTTATTATTGCACTTCCCTCCCTCTGCAGTGTGTCTCCCCCCTCCCCATCCCTCAAACCCAGAGAAAGAGCAGAAACCAAAGGTTAGAAAAATGAAGACATTTACAGGCAATGGCTCTGGACCTGCAAATACCTGGATATGAGGTAACTGAAGTTTAAATTAGGTATGTTCATTAATTTCAGGCAAGGTTACTAGGTTTTGTCTTGAATTAAACACCAAACATGAGTGAACTGCAGGAATTAGAAGATCACACTGTTTTAAATCAAAATTACACCTCATGGAAATGTTCCAATGATCTTCCTGGTGAGATTTAAAACATAAATATAGTGTTTATGACCTGAAAAGTTTGTCAAGAACTGGCAAAACAAAATGAGCTGTAAATCAGGTACAGAAAGGAGACAACTGCTATTTTCACAAGCAAGTTGAAGAAATGTAGAAGAGGCATACATCTTTATCCAGGTTCACAGCTGAAACCAGCACAAATAAGGTGGGAGACACTGAAAAGATTTAACTTCTCATGGTAGCTAAACTCAGTTCTTTGTGCCTAGGTGTTTTTCCAAACTTGCCAAGCTAAGCTCACCAGCAGGTAGCTCCTGCTCATGTTTAAATGGGCACAAGCTGCAACTCATTCACCTTCTAAGGTGGTCCCTTGAGGCCAGGATTGAGGCACGTCAGGGCCACAGACAAAGGATTTAAATTCCCTGGATTATCAGTCAGGCATCTTCCAAGTGAACTACAGTGTTCATTTTATGAAGTGTCAGAAATGTTAGTCCCAATTCTGCAGCTGAAAAGCTGTGTTGTGATATAATCTTTCCCAAGTTACCCATATGGGAGGAAAGCCATTCTGAATCACAAGAAAGTGGTTTGCCTGCAGGGCACCAATTATTTACTACATGTAGCTTCACATCCAGTAGAAGAATATGCATAATTTACTCATCTCCTTGACGTCTTTTGGGTTGGACAGTGTCTAAGCACAGAGATAAGATAGTCTTCTTATGAGCATTTGCCAGAGGATGACTGGAGGGGGAAGCTGCTCAGTTGGGGCAAACGGGAGCTTCAGCCAAGAGTAAAACACAGGAACTTGACTTTCTTACCCCATCTAGCACGATGGCATTCAGAAACCCCAGCAGCACTGCCTGCACATTCCACAGCAGCAGTCTTGCTCTTCTCTCTGAACAGCTTGCACTGGGGGTTGTGCCCACCCTGCTGCCACCCCCAACTGCCCCTTAGGGCTGATAGACTTTCAGCAGAGACAGGCTCTCACTCTGGGTTGCTGGGTCATAGAATATAATCATACCATTGTTTAGGTTGGAAAAAACCTCTAAGGTCATCAAGTCCAACTAACCTGACTCTCCCAAACCATGTCTCTAAGCACTGTATCTCCATGACTTTCAAACACATCCAGGGATGAGCACTGAACCACTTCCCTGGGCAGCCTGTTCCAGGTGCTCTTCACACCTTCCATGAAGAAAGTTTTCATAGTATCCTACCTAAACCTGGGTGCACCAGGCAATGTGGATTAACAGCAGCATGCAGCAGGAGTAGCTTTGTTACTGTAAGGCTTCACAAGCTTACATTTTGAGAGAGAAAGTGATAAACTGAGGATACAGGAGAAAAAAATAAAGAAAAAAAGCTTCATTTCTTAGATGCCAAAAGAGAATAGAGAAGGGACTGAAATAAAAAGCACATGAGCAATCACCAACAGAGAGAGAAGGGCATAAAAGAGCAGCAGCTTGGACAAATATCCCATGAAACAAACATGCTAGGGAGCAATCCTACACTGGCATGCAACACTGAAAATGCCTTTTACAGCAGTTCAGATTTAATTGCACATTCAAGAAGCCTAGAACTGAAATAATGGCAGAGCATTTCACAGCTATAGGACTTTTCTCTGACAGACTTTGTCAGGAAACATGCTGCACACTCCTCCACTTAAAATTTCTGGCAGGAGGTAATGACAGAGGAGAGAAATTAAGAAAATAAACCAAAATATGTATCACATCAAAGCCTTTATAGATAAACATGACAGAGATTATCAATGTATTCTTTTCTGTGATTGCATCACTACTAGAGTTAAGTGGAAAGACAAGTGCCAAACTACATTTAAGTTACATCAACTGTTTCCACTGAAGATAACATTTGAGTTTATAAAGCAACAATAAAATGCCAAAGAAATAAAATCATATATGAGCAGAATCTCATTCATCAGCTCCAGTGGTGTGTAAAAAATTTCAGAATAGTGGAGTATGGAAGCCAAGGAAGGCAGCTGAACAAAGGCTGATACCTAGCAGGTCTGTCCTGAGGTCTGATTTAGGGCATTTCACAAGTGCCAAAAAGTAAGATGGAATTCTCCCAATGGACTGTGAGAAACATGCTACCACTCTCCCTGGAACTGTTCCCAGGAGGAGAAGCAGACTTCTCTTCTTGTGCTCCTAAAATACAGCTCAGCCTAAAATACAGCACTTGCATAAAAGAAAACCTCCTAAAAAAAAAACAGAAGAGGGACAGTTCTCAATCATGCAAAGTGCCACACACAGAAAAGAGTACTCTCAAATTATTTTTTTGTTTATAGCCTTGGGAATAATCCCTTTACCATCATCTTTATGTCCTTCAACACAAAACCACTGCTAAACCCCACAGCAAATGATGTTTTCCTATTATCATACCCATTCATGCTTACATAATATCTAAGACATCCCCATTATCTTATGAACTCCATCAGCATTATGGCATTTATCATTATTGACTACTGTAGCTGAAGCTGCAAAATGGTTTCAATAACGTTTTCACTCATTCAAAAAACTCTTTTCTGTAGGTAGGTTTTCCATTGTCAGTTCAGTCATGAATATGGATGATTTCCCTTGTTCACATGCTGTGTGAGGCTAAGACCTTTGCATGGCTGTGTGCAGACCTAGACAGACTTAAGTGTCAGCAGAGATTAAAGCTAGTCCCCAGCTAATATTCACATTACCCTCTTGCTCCTCTCCAAAGCTAGAGACAGAGAGAGAAAATTAAACATATTCTGGAGTCTCTAATCCTACCAACACTTTAAGCACTTTATTGTATGGTCAGCTTTAGAAAGAGAGCTTCTAAAGTTTCCATAGTTACTACAAATAAGAGCATGAGCCTGTTGTGAAATGGCATAAAAGAAAAGAAATGCAGCAAGCACAGCAGATCTGATTGCACAGACTCCTCTAGATTTTTCCAACAGGAGATACAGCACCCTCAATTAATATTATAGCCAAGTGAAGATTACAATATATCTCTGCCACAGTACAGAAGGCATACAAAAGAATGGAAAAATTCAATTTATTTTGCAGGAGCTTCATTACTTGACTCCCTGTGTTTAGGGAATGAAAGGAAATATTTTGACACAATTAGAGCAACTCCTTTTCAAAATCCATCAGTACTGTGTCCTCTGGGATTCCTATGTTATTTTGACTTATAGGAACAAACCCAAAATGGAATCAGCTTTTCCTGTGTTCTATACTTGTGTATCATCTTCACACAGCAATTTAAAATTTATCCACTGAATCCCTCTGGGTCATAACTTCCATGTCACCCAGGGAGAAAGGAAGAGAGGTGGAGAAAATGTGCTGGCAAGCTGTCCTAGAGGATGAAAAATTTTACAACCTGAAATCAACACAAATCATTAAAATCCATGCCACTGAATTCCATGCAAGTTTTGCCACTGACTGCAAAAGGGAATTTCACAGTTCTCTTGTTTCTTTCCAGACAGATTCTGCTACAAGAGGTTGCTGGAGTCAATGCCAGCAGTAGCACAGTGACTGCTTTCCAGGTTTAGTGGTTTATGAAAATACAACCCCATCTATCAGGAGTCACTAATCAATAACCTACTGTGATGCACGACTAGAGAGGACTTAGAAAAAGCTTCCCAGAGAAAGGATTCCAGCTTTTCATTCTCACATTAGGAGGTCAAATATGGACTAAATGTTATGGGCAAGTTTACTGCAGCCACCAGGATCCCTATGAATTGTTCTATAAAACAACCTGGATTCTATGGATGAAAGACAGTTGGCATAATTAACAAGGCTTAAATCGAGTGAGGTAGATACACAGCAATGAGTGAGTAAGACAAAATATGTTGCTTGAAAAAAGCTAAGTAGTGAGTTTTACAAGTTAAGTATTATCATTAACACAGGATACTGAAGAGTGGTGGCAGGGAGAATGAAATAACACACATCTGTTTTGGTAAAGTCCTCTTGATAGTTATTAATACTAAGGAATTTCTAAATATAACATCCTTATTCCACTTACAGACCTGACTGGGCTACACTGAACAGACATAAACCATTTCCCCTTCAAGCCTTCCAGCCCTTTGAAGTGCTTTTGTTTCACAGCAACTTGAAGATAATTCTTCTCACCATTAAAAGAGGTCTCTAGACAGCTACTGCAACTGTTAATCACAGTTTGGATCAATGTGCTGTGACTGACCACACGTAGTAGACAGCCAGGACTTTGGTTCCTCACACTCAGCCAAATTTCTTACAAAGCTCTATGAGTTTCTCCCTTTGGGGGTTTTAGTAGTTTTATGAAGTCCTAGAAGCTGCATAAGATGGTAACAATTCCTTACAACTCCTTTACCTGTTTTAAGTAACTTCTACTTGTGCTTAAGACATAAATTAATCTGTTTACTTTGTGTAATTCATACTTCATAGCTAATACTTCATAGCTAATTCATATTTTTAGAATTAATGCTTTGGACTCTATATCTGACATGAAAATATCAACATCAGAAAGCTTCAGGAATTCAGCCGATCCAAACTTAAAATATTCTGCCTAGAAGTCTGAATAAAAAGGTCTAAAATATTCCAGCTGCCTGTATTTTTATTTATTCCCTAGCACTTATCACCTCCTAAGATTGCAGCCAGCACATTCTGGGTTTAAAAGCTAGGAACAAGCAGTGCTGTATCAGCTGGGAATGTCCTTCACTCCCCTGCTTGACCTGGCTCTTGCAGAGCAGACAGCACAACTCACCTCACCAAGAAGCCTCAAAAGTGGGGAGGTACCACTGGGTTCTGGAAAAGGCATTGATTCCCCATTGCACTTTTTAGGGAGGAGTTTTCTAACACTGGTGAACCTAAAGCAGAGGTGCATCTCTGCTCCAGGCAGCTCCCACCTAGTCCAAGAGAGGAGAAGGAAGGTTGGACCATCCACCACCATACAAGGTTCCATCTCCACCACTACGTGGCAGCAAAGCTTCACTGGAAAGGCACAAAAGGAGATGCCTGCAGCTTGCCCTTCCCCAGCCAGCCCTTCCCTTCCCCAGCCTTTTGTGAGAGGAAGACCAGGCTGGGCTGCTGCTCTTTAGCACAAGCACTCCCCATACAAACTGGCTTTCACAAAATCCTTTGTTAAAGACAGAAAGCGTCCCCCCAAAAAACCTGAACTGGGGTTTGCAACTCCAATTCCTCTGCAGAAGAATATTGCTTGGCTACAGAAAGATCTCAAATGACACCATCTAGGAATAGACAAATGGGCAAAACCACTCAGTTTGAAAAGTAATAAAAATTTCCAATAATAAGGCAACATTCTCCATGATTCACAGCCTACAGAAAATAGGAAACAAGCAGAGCAGGCAATAACTACATGAAATACTCTTTTTTTCCCCTCAGTTCCCAGCCTTCACTAACCTCCTGCATCAGTAGTTATCTCTTCCTCTAGCAGGCAAACACCATCCTTGTGGCTACCAGTATTTGTATCAGTCTCTGAACATCCCAAGGATGAAACCATTTCTTAAAGTGTGCCTTGTGATCTAGGTCTCTTTACAATGGGAGCCCTATCTTCTGTACCTTCAACAGACAGGCATGCTGTATGTCACACACAACTCTCAAGGAAAGGTCACCCATTGAGGTTTCTATGGCCAACAGATACTTGAAGACCAGAAGGGATGGTTAGACCTCTTCTACCCAACACTTCTGCAAAGAATGACCAGTCATCAGCCACTCTTGAAATCACATCTGCTGATTCCATTCCATCTACAAGGTATTTTTATGCCTTTTTCTGAAAGACATGCAACGGTGACCAGAGGATTTCACTGTCCCCCTGAGTAAATATCTCATTCATTACAGCCTATGATTTATTTCTCATCTAGATTTGTTTAGAATTCTTTTGAAACACTGATTTTCATTATAGATTTTAAAAAATACGTATTTCACAGGTAATAATGAAGGCACTCAGTAAGCATCTTTTGCATAAAGCAGAGAAACTGAGGGAGATATTCTGAGGCTTTCATAATTCTTATACCTCTTCCTTCCATTTGTATTTTTTGGCATTCCTCTTGAAGCACAGGCACCAGAGCTATGTAACAAATGCTGCCAAAATTTCCTATAGGGCTGATTACAGGTGCAACACAGTTGTTAGCTCCTTCTGGCTACGAATAATTCAGAAAAAGTGAAAAGCTCACAATATTCTGTTGCTCCCTCACTCCTAACTATGCTCCTGCAGGCAGGGTCCAAGCTCTCCAGGTCTATCAGAAACACATTTTCAGCACAGCCCAACTCTGACACCCAGAGACAAATTATGAGGCTCATTCTTAGTTCCAAGACTTGACTGTTTTTAACTACAAACCCACTCCAGTGATGTTGAGCTAAATGGTATCCAATGTTCATTAAAGTGCCAAAACTTACAGAACTTTTTGAAAAAAAATTAAGCCATAACCTCTAGTTGATTTTATTTTCCTCCTACACTCAGGCTTGTAATACTAGCTTGAAACCATGAATATGACACATTCATTTATGTTGCTTAGGCTGCCAACTCTTTTAAAAAATTATGACTTACAGTTTTAATAGAAACCCACAATTTATGAGTAACTGTAGATCATATGTTTTTAAAACAGAAAGAATCACACTCTTGATCAATCTCAAGCTAATGCTCCATGGTTACAATATTCTGTTCTTACAGTCCTTTCTATGACACTAATCCTATTTTAAGAATTCATGGCAGCTAAATCTGCTAGTTATCTATAAGAGGTACCAGACAGTTAGCAAGTTGTTCTATTAAAATGAAAAAAACTTCAATTGCTGTTAAAAATGCCTTAGTTTTATCTTCTTTTCCCAGGTACAGAAAAAAAATGCAAAATCCCATTAAGCTGAAACTCATGTATCAAATGACTATTAAAACCTACCACAAACATGGAGATGTAAAGCACTAAAGCACAGGGTATTTGGGGTGATAGGGTAAGAACAGGGTAATTATAGTCACAAAGTGATTAAATATCAGGCAGACTGTAGTAATTTTAAATTTCCTTGGACACGTGAAGAAAAAAGCTTCAGCTACACACAAATATATTAATGTTCATTTCTATGCACATACAGAAATAAAGAGCTTTTCTAAAAATGCTTTAAAATGGAAATGATGGAAGTCAACTAAAACGTTCAAAAATTTGGCACTAGATTGAAAAACCAGTTAATAGCTGAGATGTGGTCAAGCTAATTATAATTTATCACTCTAAGGTAGATGACAAGATAAGCAGACTCACAGTTTAGACAGAAGCTTTTTTTATAATCTCTAGAGATTTATTTATATAGATGAAACAAGGATCTGTATATGCCAGCTTGCCTTTCAGCATTGTACTTGTCTGTTTTATTGATTCAGGGTCTCTGAATAACTGATGGGGCACGACTGCTACACCCCTGCTGCTTCTGGACAAAACTAGGAAGGTAAATGAAACTCCAGATCCAGTCTCATAGACAAGATGATATCCAGTGTGCATCCAAAAATAACAATGGTTAAATAAATGGGTGTTTTGAAAGATGCAACTAAATTATAACCAACTAAAGGGTTTTTTTTTTCCCCCCATGTTTTGCAAAACAGCCATTACCCACAATTATATCTGCTACAGTTTCAGGAAATGTTTGCCTCTCCTTGAAGAAATCTCAGGACAACAAGAAACAAGAACAGATCAACAAAGCCAGGGGAATGGACTGCAAACATAGACTTAGTGAGAAGGAAGGTTTCATTCTGGAAACCATTCCAGAAACAGAAAGAAAAAAGCCTAAATGAAGATCTGGGGAAGTGAGGGAAAATTATGTAAGGATGAGGAAGGAGCTACACAGGACAATGCATTCACCAGCTGAAGTTACAGCTTGCTTTAACAACAGTGACCAAAAATGGGACAACAGAGAATGTGTCAGAATAAAGACATCATGCACTGGCCATATGACAGCTGAATATTCTTTGGAGGCATGCAAGAAATGATGTCAAGAAGACAGACTGAAATATGATCAGGTGGTTGTAGAAGGCATTCCATTCTCAACAATATTTTTGAACCACTCCTAGCTCTATTTAAAAAAAAGCAAAAACCTTTGGGTCTCACATTTCTAGTGCTCTGTTCTCAGCCCAGAGGGGAATTTTTCAAAAGAAAGTCTACAGAAAAATCAAGCAAGCTGTTTGAGCTGTAAAAGCAGTGAAATATTATATTTTCTCAGTTGTTTTCCCCCCCTCCTGCTAACTAAAGATCCGCTTTCTTTCAAGAATTCAAGCCTGTCATAGATGTAAATCCACCAAGAGGATTAGGGCAGAGGACAAATATGACAATATTTGGTTTAGAAATAGAGTTATTAACTTTAATTCCTCACTTTTACATGCATGAGTTGGTGCTGACAGAGATTACTCTTCTCAGGGGATTAGAAATATTATAATGTAACATTTGAAAGAGCCTTTTTGCATTCTGTACACCCCTGTTAAACTTACTTCAGCTCCAGGAGGGACCCTGCACATCACACACATTTCTTAATGATGGTAGTTGTCACCTACTAGAGCTGGGTAGAAGTGAGATAGTGAAGATCAGGCTTCATATTAACATCTCTGCAAATCTGCTTTGGTATTTTATATCCTCTCAAGAAAACTAATACTCCCCTCGTGAACTCTGATTTTCAGTATTATAATCATCCTGCAGATGCACTAAACAAACTACAACCTAGAATTATAGAAGCAGCAAACTGAATTATACCAAAAGGAATTATAACTTTGTTAAATGTCCCAACAACAAAAAAAAATTCCTCTGTGGTCCTTTCTGGAAGGGAAAAAACAAAAAAAAAGGACAGTGCTTTCAATTCTCAGAAAATTCTGCATTTTTTTGTTCTAAAGGAGGCATTTTCTTGCAGTGAACAGTTCAGAAGTGCAGCCTTTGAATCAGAATCCAGACCTACCTACATGCCTAATGTGGTAGGTTCTTTTGGGTGGTTCTTCACCCTTCTTCACTGAGTTCTGTTCCAAAGGGTTTGCAACACACAGAGAAGATAAATAATGGCTTAAGACATTGAAGTTGTATTATCCCAAGTCTTCAGATGTGAAGCCAATGCCAAAGTAAGATTTTTCAACAGGGAACATGCACCTAGACCCTTCCCCTTTGGAACTTTACAATGATCTGAGTCAGGACACTTTATTCAATATTGTATAGAAAAATCCTACTGCAAATGGATTGCAGACCCCTTTAGTCCATTGGCACTTCTGTAGGAACATGACTGGTTACTTGCAGTGCTTCCTCTTCAGAGTGTGAAAATGCCAAAAATAGGCATTGGTGGGCAGATGACCTTCCCAGCCATAACCAAAAGCAGTGTTTGGGTTGAGCTGTGTTCTTCCCCTTTCACCACGAGAAATAACAAAAAGGTTGAAGCTTCTTGGGAATCACTTAGGGAACTGGCCCATTACTGCAGCCAGAAACCCAACCTCTTATCATACAACACTGAGGGATTCCCTTGTGAGCCACACAGACCCTTAGGCTCTGTGACTACCTAACAAAACATAGCTACAGACTCACAGCAACTTGCAGGAACAGGATAGGATTTGGTCTGCTGAATAAGGTGACAGAAATAAGCCCCTCTCACGCTGCTCTTGCTCAGTGAATAACCACACTTGTGCCTGTTCCAGCTTCAGCCTGCCCAGCTCAGCTGAACAGAACTGTAAGACAGAAGGAGAAAAGGTCTGTGCACATGCCACACAAGTCCTCCACTCTCTCCACAATCTCTTTAAAGAAGAATTCTCAGCACACAGGAGTTGAATCATTCTGGAGTATGGCAGCAGTGATTTCTTCTTGCCTCTTTTGTTTCATCCTATTTCCATCTATGATAGTTGGCTTGCATTCTGCTGCTACTTTCTGTTGCCTTTGGCACGATGAACCTGAAGGCTCAGGCCAAAAACACTCTGCTCTTTACCTGTGCTGACAAGTCTCATTCCTCCACTACCAACCTCAACCACTGCTGGGTCACTGAAAACTCACTAGCTACATTTTCTGTGAGAGCCACAGTGACACAACGAGCACTGGTTTACTGAAGAGAAGATTCCAGCAGTGCCCTGTGTCCAAGGATAAGGGTTACAGCAGCATTCTGTCACAATGCAACCCTGAAGCCCTCTACCAAAGGAACCACTTCCACTTAGCCCAGGAAGGCTTCAGACTCACTTGTGCAGCAAAGTGAGTGTCAATGGGAGGAGGAAAAGGGTAATTTGAGGAAAAGGGTAATTTCTTACAAGCAGGCAGAACTTGATTGGGCACGAGGAGGTTGTTTTCATCAGTAGGCCAAGTTCTTTGCACTGACCATATCCCCTGAAATAACATGATTTTATGGATGCTTATGAAAACAGGGCATTAAATAGGTCACCTCCAGCTACTAAATGCATTGGCAGTGCCTAAAGTGAGCTCTGCAAAGAAAGGCAACAACTGCTGCTCTATTTTCTTGCCAACATACATGAGATAGCCACATTTACATGAAAATCTTCAACTATATGATGGTTTACTCTAAAAAAAAAATCAACTCACACTCCTATTTTTGCTTTCTACTGGCTTCTATTCAGCTGTGAGGCTTTCTTACAGCATGTTTTAGGTTCCACTCTGTAACTTAGAAATAAAATGTCTGTCAGCTCCCCCAAAAGTCTTTGCTGGCATCTCACAAACTGCCATTGTTGTAGACCATAGCAACTTGATTTCTTCTAGCTTTAGCCAGAAGTTTCATGAACCACAATTATACTTGCTGCTGCCATGAAGTCAAAAGTATTTTCAATCTACCTCTTCGATGACTTTCAGACAGAATAGAAGAGAAGAAGTTGAGGGAAGGAGTAACTGCAAAATAACTTCTACTTTCTCCAGATCCATCCATTGTTCAAACTTGGGTCTGTGTATGGATATCCACATGCAACCACAGGTTTTTCTTTCACAAATGCTGACAATTCTTACTCCTAGAACATAGCCAGCTGGGTGTTTACTCATCTATCTAAACATATATGTGTGTGTGCATACACACTTCCACCCCACAGTACAGTTTTTTTCCTTCAAGTGTGACTGCACTTTTGGCTACACAGAAAAACATCCCTGATTAGGGATTAATATAATATGGGCACTTACACAAGATCATTCCAATTAAATTCAGACATTCACAAAATCATTTTATCAAAAGATCTATGATAAGAATCTCAGAAGGTTAAGACTGGCAAGCACCCTGAATAAAAACCAAGAGCAATCCATCCTCAAAATTGAATTTCATTTCTGATTTTCAAGTTTTACCACTAACAGCTAATACATTGCAGGACTTTGGATAACATTTTTTTTTGTTTTTCCCTCCTAAAATTGTAAGAAGTATTTCTAAGGACAGCCATGAAATTAATTAACACCACATTTGTTGTACGATTTGGATCAATAGTTTTTGATCAGAATAGTCTGGCCTCCCTCCTTATGTTTGCCTTAAGCAAGTGGAATCTGTGAAAGGTAGGAAATGATGCTGGAAGGAAGAGTAAGAGCTTAAGATGAAGCCAAAAACCAAAAGAAGGGCTCTTGTTTGATGCTAGAGCCTGTCAGAGATGAGGAAGATGGTGGCTCAGAGAAGAAAATAGAAGATATTTTAATGTAGAACATCTTTTCAACCCAAATAACCTGGAAAGCAGGATGTGGACTGAATTTTTTTATTGGTATCACTCTGCTATCCTATGGCAAGTTTCATTCATTCAATTTTATCCACGGGTTACAACGCTCTCAACTCTTCAGAAGCAGAACAAGAAACTGAATTTTCAAAATAAAAAAAAAATCTCTCTCATGAAAGAACCTCTCCTTAATCTAAAGGCAAACAAGCCCACTTGCATTTTGAAACACCCTTTTTTTGAGTACAGAATACAGCCATTCCAAGATGGAAGAATTAAAAGGTATAGAGAAAGATAAAGTGACGTTTAACCTTTGCTGAAGTTTAACTCTTTGGGCCCCAAATTCTATAGCAAACTGCATCTTCCCAGCCTCAATTTGTTTACCTTTTCTCTGTGCTAAAAGCCCAACAGCTAACAGTTGAAAATCTGGCATCTTTCATCATTCCTCCATTGAATTTACTTGGAACCATGCAAGTTACAGTAGCTGAAAATCTGAAATACAAATAGCTGCAAGAAGTAGAGCAAGTTTGTTCTTAACTGTCCATAATCATCTTCATGTCTGTTACTAATGAGGGTGGAGACTTTCTGTTGCTTTTACTCATGAAATATCCCAAAGGAAAAAGTACCATTTGTCAGTATAAATATAAAAGATACAAGTCTGTCTGAGATGTAATTGGTCAAGGTAACAGTTCTCCCAAACTCAGCACTGAAAGGTGAATTCAAATCTAAAAAGTTAAAGCAATGCAAACATGTCACTTGAACTTCAACCTCATGAGAAACCAACCTCCTGATATTTCTGTGTGCATTACAGAGCTGTTCAGGATCTCAAAGGATGCAATTTTAAGGTAATGACAGGTTTACAAAGAAATTTATTTTAGGTTAAGAGCAGACCCATTTCCTCTTTCAGTGTGCTTCCATACGCTACAAATAAAAAGATTTATCAAAGGATTTCTCCTCTCAAAGGTAATAAAGAGCTCTTTCAACATCTAACATGGCAGTCCAGCTTCTCTTGATTAATTGCATACTTCAGTGAAATTGCTTTTTTTTCCATCCAGAAAATCAGTCCTATCAGTTTTACCACCAAAGTTACATTTTTCTTCAGAAAACTTTCTATGTGTAATTTGGAGGCAGAACTTAGTACAATGTAGAAAACCAGTAAATCAACTATTTTCAGTAAAAAACATCACATCTTAACTGCTGAGACAGGGTGCCTCTGAAACAGATAAAAGATCAAGCAAAAATATGCACCTAAAGAGACTTTACTAAGAAATCTAAAAGGTTCTTATATAAAAGGAATCTGGATGGAACTTTTTCCAGACAGCTTCATCCAAGGAGAAAACCAAGTAACACAGCCTGAAACCACAAAAACAGGCACTAGAAAGAAGGGTGTAAAGAGAAGTTTCTCAACATGACTCCCTGAAGGAACCATGGCTGAAGAGCTACACTGAGCTTTCCCTTCAAGCCTTCTGCATCACCTTGGCAAACTGCAGCACCACTGAGTGATTGTATCTGAATTTCAGCAACTCTCTCAACACCCAGCTCAAGAGCTGCCTGAACACTTCCTTTAATCAATCCCCCTTGCAAGGAGAAAAGAAACAAAATGTGCTCACTCTGGATCACAAAGTTACAATGCAGACAATTTTAGGATGTTTCAATTTTTAGCAAGCAGGCTTTCAAATTTTAGCAAGAGTGTTCCTCTGGTTTACAAGCATTAGATGGATTTGTGCCAGACAGGACTGGGTGCACAGAGGAGAGAAACAAGTCAGATGGTTTCAGAGGAATGTTCTGCAATAGAGTCAGGCACCTGTGTGCCACCAAGGACTTTGTGGTGTCCAGAAGAACCAGAATATGCTGCAAAGCAGGTGAAAGTAGAGAAAGATCCAAACCACATTCTGCTTCCCTGATGTGCTGAGAACCCAGCAGATGAGGAACGTTAGAGGCAGGAAAGATGCAGGGGAACATGAACTTCATGTAGCACAAGAGCACTTGGAATAAGCTCTAGATCAAAATGATACACAGAGTGGCAACCAGAAATTATCCTCCAAAAGCTGAGCCAGCAAACTGTCCCAGCAGGTGAGTCCCCCCTTCTGCCCAAGTGCTGCTTACTTCTTCATGTACGTTATGGATCAGTGGGGAAAGCTCACACTAGCAGTTGTCATTATGTCTAGTAAGTCTTTAAAAACCAAGTAAACAAAGTTTTATCCTCTGGTAAGAAGTTTATAGCACAGCCATAAAATGGCAGCCTCTGTCAAAAGGTGTAAAAAGTTCCACATTGCTCAAAATGAAGGAAAGGCTCCCTTGGTATTTTATTTTCATTTCATTCAAGACTGCAAATTACAACTGTACCCTTCGAAAGCCTCAAACATTATCCTCTTTTACTAGCAGCTGAAATGAAGGATTAAACCTAGAAAGAAACTCTAGAAGTTTCTAGAAGCAGAGGAAGGGTAACTGGGAATCAAAACTCCTTACTGGGTTTCCTAAGGGCTGCTCTTCTTTGTACACAGGTAACTTCCCCTGCCCTCCCTACTGCACCCAGCAGTGCCCCTCACCAAATCAGACCTTGGAACTGCACCCGTGCTGCTCAGTGCACTGCCAAGAGACCACAGAAATAGTCATGTGTGTGAAAACCTTGCACAGAAAGCAATGATGAATAATTCATAATCAAATGAATAATTCAGAGTTGACACCCATTGCTCCTCCACCCAGCTTGTTAACATTTTGCTATCACCTATCCCTACATTATTTCATCCTTCTAAGATATATTTACATGTATATGGCATTCTACAGGACACAATTTTGAGAATATGCAACATTTCCACAACTTTTTGTTTTGTTTTATGATAAAAAATCCCAATATGAAGACCAATATTATTATTATTAAAATCTCCCCAACATTTCGTTGATCTGCATCATTAATTCACTCAATTATACACATTTTCATTACACCTTGCTAGCCTTGTGTCTGTGTTTAAGTTCTCCAGTGTGATTTAATGAGCATATAGAATTGATGGGGTACTTAATTCAGCCTACTGAATAAATTTCAGCAGAAGCAAGAGCTCCAAGGTCTGATGCAATGACCAAACATAGCCTCCAATTCAGATTTCTATCACAGTTAGCTCCCTGAATTGACATTTGGAAACCAGCAATATTTATCATTTTAGGAAACAGTATAACCACAGTGCAACTTAGAAGAGAGTTCATAAAAGTATATTTAGGAGTTTTCTCACTTCTGAACCAAATATTTAAACACAACCTAGAAAGCCAGTTAGACTTTGGTATCAAATAGAAGCAATGCTGGCAAAAATATATTAATCCCCACACACCTTTTCTTATGAGTCATATTCAATATTTAGAATTCTTTTATAAAGGATACAAGGATTGTTGTCATCAATGCTGCAGTTGTCCAGGATCAAGGGGATGCCATCTAACTCATAAACCTAAATAAAAAAAATAAAAGAAGTTTCATTTAACAGATATCTCAACAATACCAATGATGTTTCATGCAACATGATGTTTGTTTCATCAAAAATATCAAACATGTAACATAAATTGCAGAGTAGACTTGGAATTATCAGCATTAAGTATTACAAAACAGTAACTCAAGCAGACATTAACTTCACATTCTTCCTTCATTTAGCATATGTGTGACTGAGGTATTTTCTGTCATGCTTCTCCCATTAAACTAGAAAAGCTATGCTTAAGGACAGCTCACACTTGCTTCCAGAAGGCAGAACCAGGAGAAGCTACTGAATGACAAAAATAGGAAAGAAAAGAAGTTAAAAAATACATATATATATGCAGAGAAGTTTGCACATGGCCACGTGTCTTCTCTACCTTCTGTAGCCATGCAGCCTTCAAAAGCAATGTGTTACCTGTGTGTACCTAAGCACAAATTCTGTCTATCAGGTAAAAACCACTGACTTTTTTCCTTTGATAAGGTGTTTATTATGTTATTAGTAAACCAGTAAAGATGAGATCTGCAACTTTTTATTTTCTATAGGTACATACCTGTGGGAATTCACAAATTACACTAATACATTTGTGTGTGTGTGGATGAGAATGCACAATCCTAACAGACTCATAGATAAATAGCCACTCTGCCAACAACTCAGGACACACTGATGTTAACAATAAATATGCAACATAATTATCTTAAGAAAAACACATTCCATAAGCAATTTCTCTAGATTTCTAAGGTACACTGTAATGCCATGCATTATCATGCTTATTTATAGCTTTAGAAAGTGTTACTTAAATGAAAACCTGTGCTAAATGATCAGCAAAATTTCAAACTTGGAATTACCTTAAGATATACAGGCATTTTTTAAAAAAAATTAACAAAAGTAGTCTTAAAGACTTGAAAGCATGAGGATTAGTAGTTTATATTCATATACCCATAAATTATTTATATTAAGCCACCTGAACATGGTTCTGGGCAATTGAAGCATGGTGGTTGGACATGAGGTTTCTCCAGAAGTCCCTTCCAACCTCAATCATTCTGTGATAGCCAAACAATACTCATCCAAATCTTTAATTCCTTAAGATTTAATTTCAAATCAATAACTGGCAGACAAAGGAAATCAGCAGAATGTCAATTTAGGTTGTGGGTTGATGATGGGATTCTCTCTTCCATCTTCTGTTGTTGTTGTTTTTATGTGCTATGTAAAACATCAAACCACAGAGTTTACACTACAGCTTTCTGACATGCAAGTCCTATGGTAAGAGAGGAAAACTGGGGAGGAGGAGATGTAGATGTGATACCCAAAACAGACTATTGATCAGTGATACTGAATTCAGAGACAAATCTGAGCACAGCCTTCTTACAAGGTCCTTTTCAGATGATCTTATTGCAGAGCCTGAAGCTGTACCAGGAGAAAGTAACAGAGATGGAGATACAAACCCAAAATCTACAAAAAGCAAAGAGTAACACAAGCTCTTCAGACCTAACTGGCATGTCTGTGCTGACACCTGTAACTACACCTACATGAAATGCAGTTCATAAGTATTAAAATATCCATACTTTCCATATTTTTTTTGTGTTTTCTCCAAAGGTCGTGCATCATTTCTGAGGTCCTACATCATAGCTTGAGTGACCATAAGTTATGAGGTCATTTTTCCAACTTATTAGTGGCTTGAAGAGTTTCTCCTTTGAAGAGAGTTGTCTGTGCAATGTACAGTGCAAGGTAAGGCACTGTGTGGACCTTTTGCAAGGATCTTCTGCAGGGCTTGGGAAAGGGGTCAATACTGCACAACCCTCAAACCTCACTTGAAATAAGCTGCAGAAAAACCCTGGCAAGAAAACGTGTAGTGGCTGGTGTGAAACTGGCTGTAATTCATCAAGATTTTGGAAGAAATTATAGGCAGAAGCTAAGGAAAAGCACAGTTCTGGTATCTTGTAAACATAATTGCTAACGTTGGCCTTTTTTTACAGAAGATCAATAAACTTATTCTCCATTTATATGACTGACAACAGAGCTGGCCAACAACATGAACTACACTGGACAGGAACAAACCACAAGGTTATTTTTTTAATGAAGAATTATAATCCTCTCTTCTGAACTACACTGAAACACCAAATGAAGTCACAACCTACATGTAGGCTGAAATCTTGACCGTGTTTAAGTTAATTACAAAGGTTACTCAAGACAAGTTTGAAATTAAATACACACAGCTCTGTGCTGGTGATCTCTAGTGCTTCAGTAAAGTCAGTATCAAAAATTTTGCCCTAATGCTATTATGTCATTTTCTAAAACTGTTTTCTATAAAGCAGAAAAGTAGAACCTCCAGCATTCAAACCCAGGTACCTCTGTCAGTTAAATAAAGGTATTTTTCACAACATAGCTTTCTATTGCTGTCCCATTTGTTTTCTGTGCTTGCCTTTGAAATGTCACAAAGACCAGTATCACACCAGCAAGAAATTTTAAATGTATTACACTTAAAATGCCTTCTGCAGTGGCAAAGTCAAATTTTTCTTTTTCTGTATCTGGAATTTATTAATCTATTTCAATGACTTAAACCAGACACTAAACAGAAGCTCAAGCAGGCAGAGGTGCTATATAAATATTAAAGAAGAACTTATCAAAGTGATCAGCCCAGCCCTTATATGCCCACTGGTCTCATGGCCAAGAATATAGTGTTTTATTCAGATGCTTTGGGGCATGGCCTGAAGAAAAAAACCTGTGCTGGATAACCAGTGAAAATGTTCTGGCCAAAATTAAAGCTTCTATGCTCTCTTAAAAAATATCTTATTTATTGACCAACACATAAATAAGGTCACTAGTATAATTAAGGATATCTGCCTGAACAGAACTACTTCTGATAATGTCTCATTATTTTCTTATGAACTTCACAGAAGTAATTATCATTAATACCATCCCTCACAGCAGAGCCCAGAAAAAAGTATAAATGAACCATAGACTGTTTCTTGAATCTTTCCCCCTAGCAGCAATGGAACCAAGCTCAGGGGTGAGAATGCAAATTCTCTGAGCATGACAGTGCTTGTTGCTGAACCTGGGTGCATCTAGTAAAATGCAACTGCAGTCTCCAGGTATGGCAACCAGATAGAAAACCTCCAGCAAAAACGATCTGTTCAAAGAATCATTAACACTTCAGGCTTTAGAAACATTACTTAGTCAGCTGAAAGAGGACTCTTATGCAAGGAGAACGTGTCTGCCTTTAGATACCAGCAGCTTCAACATAAATCATTCTTCAACCAGCATGCAGCTGATTTCTAGTCTTTAATTGATGCAGAGAGAAGAATGAGAAATGAGTTAGTCTCAGCCACAGAATTCTTCTCTTCCTGACTCGTTTTCTTTGGTCTATAGATAAGCAAAAGGAAATGTATTCTCACAAACAGAAGTGGACTACTAATAGTTTGAGTAATCCATGCTAACACTCACTCTTCTTTTCCACTTGCTACTGGCAAGTACCTTGACAAACTGAAAGCCAAGTTTCTAGTTTAAAAAGTGGCTGAGGGTGAGAAATACATTCTCTAGAAATGAGTCCAAAAATGGGAACAAGTGGGAACCATTTCTATGGAAAAAACCTCCAGATATGACATTCATTACAGATCACCAGTTTCCTACTAGACAAAAAGTCTGTCTCCAACAAGCAGAGTGTTAAATTCCCATTTGCATTATGGAGTTTAAACGAGAAAGGATTTCTGGGAGCAACAGAACTGACAAACTTCACATTTTTACAGACCTGCCTCCTCTTCACTCTTTACTCCTAGTTCTGTCACACTGCTAAGAGTGCTGCAAACCATGCAGGTGGCAGCACAGGGTTCACAGGTCCAGCTGTGCTGACTGGTTGCCAAATGTCACCCTTAGCTTCCAGTGGAAGAGGTGCCACCACCCACCTTGCCCTTCCAGGACCACTGCTTTGGGCATCTCATCTACCTAACTGCTGATTCTCATGAGCCAAAAAGGAGGAGTATAACAATATTTCTGGCAAATTTGATTTAAACTGACTAATAGATATAAAAGCTGGACAAGCTAAATTGAGGGAGAAGGGGAAGAACAACATGGCTGGGATGGCATGACCACAGAAAACCTAAAAAACATGTTAAGGTTGCAGAAAAACTTAATGACTGTGTCTTCTGTTTTCTCCTAGTAACCCAGATTACTGAAATGATTACATTTCAACATACTTCTCAACATCAAGATATTAACATCCATCTTTCATCCATGAAACAACAGCATCCTAAGCTGTATCAACAGTAGCACAGGCAGCAGATGAAGAGAAGACTTCAGGAGAACCTGATGGGAGCCTTCCCACACCTACAAAGAGGTTACTAAGAATGCAGAACTGCTCTCCTGACTTAGGTTCACAGAAGTTCAAACACTGTACTGAAATACATTTGCATAAAAATGAAACTTAGAAGGTTCTGAGTGGATACAAGGAAAAAAAATTACTCTGAGGATATGGGGCAGGTTGCCCACAGGCACTGTGGACTCCCCATCTTGGACGTCTTCAAGACTTGTCTAGAAAAGTCCTGAGCAACCAGTTCTGAATTCAGCTTTGAGGAGGTTGGACTATAAACCTCCTAAAACCCTATCCAGTGTGAATGACTGTGAGAGTCTAAGACCTTTCCATCTCACTCCAACAAAACTGGAAGGGCTAAGACCACGGAAAGAAGCGTAAGTTCGTTCTCCTCACATTAGTTCAAGACCAGATTCTTTCTACCCTAACAGAACCTTTTCTTGGTTTTAAATCTTGAAGAAGTTGTCAGAAACAATTTATCAGAGTATGTAACAAACAGTAACAGTTCTAGAAAAAATATGATTCTTGCCCACTGGTGGAATAACCTTGTACATTCACGTGACAGAAATCTTGTATTTTGGAAGCCAGACTGTTCATATATATATTTATTCCTATAAACTAAGTTTGAGTTAATGCCTGAGAGTAAATAAAAAGTATTCCCCCACTGTACAAACTAAGAAACCTTCACGTTTTCTACAGTAAAAGGTGAATATTTTGCACAAAGAAATACCTGGGTTGACTTGGAAGAAAACAAAGAAGTCTACAAGTGAGGTCTAAAAACTGCAAATTCATTTGGAGAAGTGGGGCAAGAGACCCAGAAGCCTGCTAACAAACACAGTAACCTTTAATTGGCTGAAAGGAAAAGAAATATTTTCTATTATCTACATTCAGGAGGACAAGAAGTAATGAGCCTAACAAACAGAATGTTTGCATTACACATTCACAGGATATTTTTCAGAGTAATGGTCAGTGAAGCACTGCAATGCACTGAAACACCAGTCGCAGACTCCTGGAGCAGTCTCCAGCACTTCAAGGCTCCACAAATGACCTGACAGATCTTAACTATCAACACCCCAACCAGTCCTGCCCTGGACAGGTGAATGGCTATGACCCTTGGAACCTCTTCTGTCTCTAAGTCTGCAAGGACTTTCTCAGATAGAGCATCATACCACCATAAATCACACCAGTGAGCCAATGAAATTCACATTGGGAATTTGTTGCCAATCTTTGGTCACCATTAAAGATGCATTTAAGTCTTAATACTCCTGAACGTACCACGTGAGGACTACATAAGGAGTATGTAATGAGGACCATGTCTTTCAGGCCCTGATACCAAACAGGCTGACCAACAGGAGTCAATTTTCCTCCAAGATCTGCTCAAAGAGGACTACATAAGGAGTATGTAATGAGAACCATGCCTTTCAGGCCCTGCCACCAAACAGGCTGACCAACAGGACTCAATTTTCCTCCAAGATCTGCTCAACAAGACAGGTAACTAGTAATGAGACATCTGGGGAAAATCCAGCAATCTGAGTTTCCTCCAAGATCTGCTCAAAAAGACAGGTAACTAGTAATGAGACATCTGGGGAAAATCCAGCATTCAATCTGAGCAACAGAGAAGCTTAACAAGGAATATATCAACTGCTTAGTTTCACAAATTGGCTCCTCTGCAGCTATGACACTACTGAAAAATATTATTTCTTTGTTTTTCACTTGTGACTCTTGGTTTTGGGGCTTTTTGGTTTTTTTTTTTCCAAGCAGCAGAAGTGATGGGAGATACACAGGAGATTCTCCTTCAAAGGACAGAAGAACACTTCAATCTCCTGGTGCTGGTGGATTCCTAGGTCTACTGCAGACTATAGACACTTTGGCTTAGGACAGAGGCAGCTGTGGCTTGTGGCAATCAAATCTATTATTGGAGTTCACCACATCCTGCAGATCTACTGAAATACTTGTGGACAGAGGCTCCTTTCTCCAGGACATCACAGCAGACTTGCTCAGCTCGTTTGAGAGCTCCTTGCACCAGTGTGAATGACTCTGAGGGCTAAGAGAGATCTTCATGTCCATTTCAGTCAAGGCAGTGTCCCCAGAACACTCTTCCACCTACTACACTGTTTAGGTAAGCAAGTATTTAACATTTTAATGTTTGAAATTCAGAAATCACAGATAAAAAACCTTTCAGCTCCTGCCACATTAATTTCAAATATATTCTCCCTCTTTCAGCATTGTTTCCTGGAGAGACACGAGGTCTATTTCAACTCTCCCAAAAGAGGTTACTCTTGCCTTTTGCAGGGAGATGAAAAAAACCAAAAAATCCTAGAAGCTAAAAGTGAGATCCCTTGGTGATGTCCTAAAACTCTCCAAAGAGAACTGGTTTAAAAGATGACAATTTTGACTTTGATGAGAGGGATGGGAAGAGAACACAAAGGTAGCAAGCACACAATCAAGACTGACCCCAAACAAGCAGCAGCTAGTGTCCAGCTACCAGGAGAGGCTAACAAGCCATCTTGGCTGCTGAGTAATTTCTTCCACTAGTCTTTCCAAGAATAAATCACAGGAGTTTCCAGCCTTTGAGATGATAATATAAACACTTGAGAATTCAGAATAGGTTCCTGCAAGGGACAGTAACACAATTGGTTCATTTGCTTTTTAAACAATTCAGCTTTCATCATTCACTTACTTACAGTTCCTGAAAGAGAAGCTACTTTTCAGTAACAAATAGGCTGCTATGAGGAGCTGGCTCTTCACTCTTTTTTAGGTTTAGATCTGCTGCTTAATATGGATAAAGTAAGGTCTAACACACAATATTTGCTAGAGTGCTCTTTGCCTATCCTGGCAGCAGCAATAAGAGAAAACAACAGTGCTAAGTATTATCCAGGATTAAACCTCTGTGCTTTATATCAGTTGAATTTGGGCAAATTTGCATCAGCAACAGAGTATCTGCTTCCTTACTGCTAGTCACTCATTAACTTATTCTCAGTCCACTAAAACCAGTAATCAGATGGTCTTAGTTTGCCCGTTTCAGATCACTGCTATAAAAGAGGTTCTTTTTTCTTTCATCAGAATAAAACAGAAAGTTAAAGGAAATTAAGTGTAAGAATTACACTGAATGTGGCTACAACTAGGCTGAGGACACAACATCATCATGATAAAATAAAATTTTAAAAGCATCATCTTTTAAACCAGTTCTCTTTGGAGAGTTTTAGGACATCTTTTAGGACATCATTTTTTTTTTGAGTGGGGTTTTTTGTCGTCGTTGTTTGGGGATTTTTGTTTTGTTTTCTTTTCAATTTCACATCTTCTATTATGTTGGAATCATTTTTCTTCCAGAACAAAATTCCAGGCATTCCAGAAAATATCCCAATTTTGAAAATCATTGACAGAAAAAGAGGTTACCACAATGTTTCTGTTGAGTATTTCCTTATTATTGTTCTAGACATGATCATACACCCTTCTAGCCAAAAATCAGAGCAACAGCCTTGTAACTCTATTAATCTCTTTGCTCTATCACCCATGCCAGTTTTGGAACTTAAACTTAATTTCTCCCTCAGTAGCCTGCACACATGCTTTGCTAATACCTCTTCTCAACCTTCCAGTTGCTCCTTGAAACCCATTTCAGCCAAAATATTTCTGAAAACCACCAGCTGCTTAAAAGTTTGAGTGGGAATGGAAAAGGACAAAAAGCAATTAAAATTCATACCCTCTCCTGATGAATACACAGCCTCACTGAGGTCATGTGTCATCACTCTCCCACATTACTGCTGTAGTCCAAAATTGCTTCCACTCCCCAACACCAAGAATTACAATTCTTCCTTGGAAACTTCTGAAGTCAGCAAGCAAAAATAAATGCTAATTAGATCTTCTTTGCTCTAATGATGACTTTTGTTGTGCCCAGCACTACTCTGCTTTCTCCTTTTATTTCACTTTGAATCAAGGGGTTAAAAAAAAAATGTCAGACATAGAAATTGATCTGTGGCAAAGGTATCAACACAATCCTCAAATGATGAAAACAATGCACAAGACAAGATCTGGGATGCTTTTAAAAGGCAGAGTTTTGAAAAACTGGTGATGGCAACATATCCTGGAAAAAATACTGCAGGTCAACAGAACAGCATCCCACATTGAATTGCAATGCTTAAGAGTTCACTGGCAGACTCCAGACTAAAAGGGAAGTACTACAACCACCCAAGTGGTGGCATTTTCTCATAATTCCCCAGAGTTTCCTGTTCCAACTGTGAAGGGACTTGAGTAGCGATAAAATTTTCTAAGGAACTTTAAAGAATAAGTTATTGAGCATATTTATATCATCCCAAACTTCACAGCCAAGGGGGAGTGGGAAGAAAGAAAGAAATTAAAAAAGGAGAAAGTGAGTAGGCTAGAGGGCTGGAAACAGAACACAGGCATTATTAATAGCATTCACTATTCTCTGTTTCCACATTCCCTTGCATGCAGAGCTTCCAAGATTTTAGTGACGGGTCAAAGGACAGACCATTAATTTCCTAGTACATGTGTAGAGGAGGTGCACTCTATTGCACATTAAGCATAAAGCCATCCTTGGTGATAATTAATTTTTTCACTGGATTAAAGCATAGTAAAATTAAGCAAGTGTTTCAGGACAGGACTGTAAAATGCCTTTCTAGAACTCTGCAGAAATTGTAAAGGGTAGCCAGCAGGACCTGGATGACTGCTAAAGGCAGAAGACAGTTTTATGGTGTTTGCTGCCTGTGTTTTAAATCAGGCCAGGCAGGGAAGCCTTCAGAAGTCTCCAGGCAGCCATATAACACTTACTATCACAGTAAATACTACTACTCACTTTGCAATGCCAATCTCACGCTCCATTTGATATGAAATTTTACATTTTTCAAAGAAACAGGTAAGTAACACAAATATGGTCCTTTTGAAAGAAAAAAAATGGTCCAAGTCTTGCAATCACAACAACTGCTTTGTTTCAGGACTAACAGAGGTGGTCTCAATGTACTGCAGAGCAATATCTACAGCCTCCTGGGAATGGTTTCAAATGGTTTTTGCTTCCTTTTTTTTCTATTATCTTGTACAAAATATTAATCCTAGTCTTAAGGATTTCCCTGTAAAGCCCCTTCATTTCTTCTTCCAAATAATTTTACAGCCAAATGCAGCACAATTTTTGTTTATTCAATGTTCAAGGCACAAATAAATCTCAACAACTTTCCCTGGAACCTTGCCTTTCCCTGAGGAAAGGTAAGAGCAGGTTGAAGAGGTAGCTCAAGTTCATAACAAGGACTAGGTTCTCTTTTAAAGAGAAATCCCTGGGGAGGGATTCTTTATCAGAGAGTGCAGTCATAGGACAAAGGGTAACTGCTTTAAACTGAAAAATGGGAGATTAAAACTATATATTAGGAAGAAATTCTTTACTGTGAGAGTGGTGAGGCACTGGAACAGGATGCACAGAGAAGATGTGGATGGTCTATCCCTGGACATGTTCAAGGCCATGCTGGATGGGGCTCTGAACAACCTGGTCTAGTGGAAGGTGTCCCTGCCCATGGCAGAGCAGTTGGAGATGATCATTAAGGTCCCTTTCAACCCAAACCATGCTGTGAGTCTATGACTGAAACGAGGCCACAAACTACTTCATCAGCAGTTTTACCAAGACAACTAGAGTCACACCTTTTATGAACAAAACCCCTTCATGGTTAAGAATTTTGCCTGAAGAAGAAGCTCTCTTGAAAACAGAGTATCCCAGACAGACTAAATCCTTTTTCACATGCTGAAACTGAATATTGAAAGAAACCAGAAAACTTTCAGTGACATATTTAAAAGACCAAAGTATTTATATAAGGGAAGCTGTGGCATGAGAGCAACACTTTTCAGTGGAAACTACCATGATGTGTCTGTTGTTCTCCTTCATGGTACCCTGGGAAAAACTGACTATTTCCACAGTTGTTATTTGGTAAATTTGACTTTTTCAAAATAAAATTTTATTTGATTTCTCATTAGCTGTGTCTTATATAAACTAGTCATTTAATGAGAAGTAGAAATGTACTAATGAAGGTGTCTTGAACTGCCAGCCTGTTACGGAGCAGGTAGCAGCACTGTATGCCAATACCAAACCTGGAAAATACCAGTGTATAGGAAGATGACAAACCAGCCTTTTCCATCACTTACAGAGAAAAATATTCTACCTAAGGTCTGCAAACTGGTATAGTTGGATTAAAGTGTTATTCTTTATCAGCATAAATAAATAAGTGGGGGAAATCCCTAGGCATGCGTGCTATTCAAGCATTAAATGTTCCTCCTATTGCAGAACAAAGAGGGTTTTACTTTGATTTGGGGTCTTTTTTACAGCTTTTGTACAAACAGAACCAAATCCTCAGCAATTCCAGGGGTTTGCTAGCAACAGTGTTTCATTTTTAACTGAAAAATAAATCTGAACGTTGATCTTTTAATGACTGTCCATCATTCTTAATACTTGCAACCCCTTCTGCTAATGTAACAGCAGTCAAAAAGAACTGCTAGGGAGTTTTCCCACTGACAAGCATTACAAAGTGTGATTCTGGCAGCATAAAGTTTTGGAAAGTCCCAAATGGCCAAACCACAAGAGGAATCGGTAAGCAAGCCAAATTATACTCTAGGTTACACCAGTGTAAGAGTTCAGTACATGGCCCTATCCAGCAGTTATCTACAAACATACCTATACATAAGAGCAGAATAAATCCTTGCACCTTGCACTACACCCCCCAATAGCTGAGGAAATCAGTTATCAAATGACATGGTCCATTTGCTTCATAACCCAGCTCAACTGCATTCTGAAATGCCACTGCTGACCCCAAATACCTATCCCCTGGAGCAACCTTTGACAAACAGATAAATACTTAACAAATCTCCCCTGCAGGTTGAGAGTTATCTGTGTTTTGAGAACTACTTTCAAGGAAAACAAAAGACTGAAAAGGTTAAGAACTAGAGAAGAGGGTGAAGTCAATACAGGAGCAGGGCACAGCAGCTTCAAAACCATGTGCTGCATTTCAAAAGACCTGCAAACAAACTAGCAATGAGTTGTCAAAGGTTTAGCCACAGAGAACATCTTGAGGTGGGGGTCTCCTTGACCCAAGAAAACGAGACACAAGGTCTAATTCCTCTTACTGAGAACAAAGCC
>NW_008615932.1:0-24883 GCF_000691845.1 Merops nubicus | reverse complement strand
TTACTTTCTGCACCCCCAATGCGGTACGCAAGACTTAGCAGTGACCTCAGTCTGCATAAAAACTCTTGGCAATTAACTCTAAATTTCAGGCATTATCACTTGCAGAAGCAGACACTGGGTGTGAAAATATGCCATTAACTTCAGAAAGCACAGTTAGTTAGAACGGACTTAGATGAAAAGTAAAATCACTGAAGGCATAGTTCTGTTCTAACCCAAACCAGGACAATGCTTCTGGGTTGTGTTCAGTCGTTAGAGTTCACAATGACCAGCTTGAACATTAGAAATATTCCCACTAGCATGCCACACTCTTTATTGGAAAAAAAAAAACAACAACAACAACAACAACAAAAAAAACCTCAGACAAAACGTTTCACTCAGTACTGCCAAAAATGAAAGGCACACTGGTAAGATGGAAGGCATTAGCTGGCAATCTTGGCTGGCAAAGGATGTAGGGACAGCAATTCCATCCTGAGAGAAGCTCAATTAAAATCCGAGTGCGGACATGAGGCTATTAGTGGATCCTTCTGCACAAGACAATATTCCTTTGTGTAGGATCTGCCAGAAAGATCTGCTTCCTGTCAGATCAGGTTGATTAGCTTCAATAGAAATAAATACATTTCTTAAGTTTGTTTCTAAATGCCCACAAGGATGTTATTACAGAAATAATGGTTTGCTTAAGTGGAAAGAAAAGACTACTTTTTCTATTGGTAAAATAAGAATTATGTGACCTGCTTATCATAGCCCTGCTAGGCAGAAGCAAGGTATCCTCAACCTGGTACAAGTACAACACAGGAGTACCAACGTCACACAAGGAAACACTCCAAAGAACCAGTCCTTAATTATGCCTTTTAACTAATTAATACGTTCATTTCCAGGAGTACGTAAGTTAACACCTGACAACAAAATTCCTGGATACACAAATTACTTCCACCAAATTTATATCAGCACTTCTTTATCTTGTTCCCATGGTAACACTATTAGTACAACTTCAGACAGCATTTTCTTGCTAACCAAAAATAATTCTAACAATGAACCCAAATAAAAATACTTTGCTGTTATTCTCCAGTTTAGCTGCTGGGGAATGTCAGTATGACTTCTCTGGTCAGTGAGGTATCTCTCATATATCAGCATACCAACAGCTGAGGTTTCTTTCATCTGGCACTGTTAGATGTCCTTATCTCTGGTCTTGGATTGCTGCAAAGAGTCCCATCTGCACAGGGACAAGAAACCCGATGCAGTGAATGACTAGAATTGTAGTATGTCATTAGCTACCATTCAAACTGGGATTCCACCTCACATGCACAAACATGTCAAAAGAAAACTCTCGTGTTGGTGGAGGCATTTGTGAACCACTGCGGATGTTACATAGACACCAACACAGAGTGGTCTGGAGAGATTAACTTTTTAAAAGCAGCACTGGAAACAAGAATGCTTCTTCAGAGCATCGCCAGAGTTGGGGGGGTAGCAGTACCAGCTGTGCTCCAAGGAGCCCAAGATACTCTGCACCTCTGTATTGGTCAGCCTTTCAGACCTGACTAAGAATAAAGCTCACTGTTGCCTGAGCAGCTGCATGGATGAATGCTAAATGTGGTTCTCATGAGGCTGAAACCATATTTAGCTGGTTATGTGTTGGATAAGAATCAAATATTTGTATTATTAAAGCTGTATGTTGTATCTTTATGCTGTACTCATGAACCAAGATAGGACACCTTTTTCTTGTAGCAGAAAGGCTAAGAGGAACGACTGTCTGATTTTGAGGGTCTCAACAGCAAGGTAGCTAAGGTGCTGAGCCTCCGAGTACCTCACCAGCAGCCCTCTCCATACACTTTCACTTAATTTGTGCTATTTGTGAATAGACAGCACTTGCCTTGCTTCCATGTTGTAAGCAAACTGTTATCACAGATTTGTGAACCTGATGGACTTACTTGGGGACCTTAAGATGTCAAATGCCAGTTTTCAAGGGTAAACATTATACACTATTTTAAACCATGCAAAATTAGAAGTACAAAGTGTTGAGTGCTATTCCTGCATGAGTTACAGGTTGTCTCTGCGATCTTTAGTTTTCTCTTGGGCTTAATGAGAGGCCAGTTGTGACATAGTATTGTGTCTTCAATCCCAAATAGACAGTCCATGCAGAGTGACTGCTACTGTACAGGTTCTAAGGAAGTTTGATTTTACAGTCTCTGTATTTGATGTCTCAGGAGTTGGATAGCATCTTGGTGCACTTTTCTGTGCGTTTCTGGAGTCCCTGCGTTTCCCCTTGACCAAGTACTCCAACCTCTCCTTTTCTTCCCATACTGAACCTGGATTTTTGGAGGTAATTACAGAACCTGTTTTCCATGTGCCTATGTCTACGTCATCATGGTTGGGATGTTTATCAGCAAGATTGAAGGTGCCTCCCCAAACTAATGTTTTCCAAAGAAACTGTCATGAACTCTGAAGTAAATTGGATTTACTTCAAATACATTTGTTTGAAATAGGTCAGAAGCTCTCAGCTCTGTCTCGTTGTAGTACCACTTTCCAATGCAAATAGTCCTGTGTGACTGAGAAATGAATTCACGGGTGTCACTGGTAATAGAGGTAGGAATAATGCATTGAAAATTGCTAATCACTATAGCCAGTGGTGATTCTGATGGGCTGAGGTCTTGAAGTTTATATTTCTTCTAAAAATTTATTTATAAAAATTAGATGGTCTGAATGACAAGGTAGTTGACTGTTTGCAAGTCAGACATATTATTTTCTGTACATTTATTTTAATGCTCAAATATCTCTTACACTATATTTCAACTGCTTTCTTGTTTTGGTGGGACTGTCAGATTTTTCTTTTGCCTTGCATTGCCACTTTGCCTTATTATTCAGCCCTTCCATTGTCTGAACAGACATCTTCATTTTTAAGGCAGAAACCACCAGCAGTGATATATTAATAGGCATATGCCAGAAACTTTAAATGGAGGGAGACCTACTTTCTGTGACTTCTGGGCATCAGTGCTGAAAATCAGCACCAGTGTTTGTTTGTATCAGAAGTACTGAAGGTTTCTTTACCTCAGAGGCATTGCAGCACTAGAAAGGTATACGTGCTGGACTCACAAAAATGTTCAAAAAGGTATTACAGCTTGATATCTAAACCTAGACAGGACTTGGAATTGTGTGTGCATGCACACAGGGATTTGCTGACAACTATGCTGGTAGACTTTGCTGTATAGTGCAAATCTTAGGGTGAACAAGCAAAACTAAAAGAATAAGGGCACAAAAATAGTATTGTGTAGAACTGAAAAGAAATTCCTAAGCCAACCCTTCTACTTAGGAATCAGTAGGAGAATCAGTATTACCAAAGCACCAAGGCAAGGACTGTTGTAGTTATACTGAACAAAATAGGACAAATTATTGATCAAACAGACTGGATAGCAAATGGAAGATGTGATGTGCTTGCCAATGTAGATAAACTATATTAAGATATTCACAAAATTAATGCAGATTTCTTCCACATTTTTTTCAAATATTTTAAATTTTCTCAACTCTGACACGTCAAAAACAGTGAGGTTAGGAGGCTCACCAATCTCCTAGGCTTGGCCCCAGGTAAAGGGTAATCTTCACTTTAACAGGGAAAAGGCAAAAGCAAAAAACTTCATGAGTGTTACAGCTTCCATTCTCCAGGGCTCTCACACCATCCAAAGCTCAGATGCTCAGTGGGAGAGACAGTGTTGCCCCGATACCTCTGCTGCTCTTAGCTTCCATGAGACATCAGCTCCTGAAAAGCAGTAAAGTCTCGCTGCCAAATGTCAGCTTTAATGAAAAGGCAATGCAGCCAAGCAGTCTCGGGGCCTATTGTCCTTTTCTCTTTTCTTCCCAGCAAAGCTGTTAGGAGATCAGGAGGAGCTATAGCAGATATCAGTGAAGAATGGCACATGACAAGCTGTGGAGGCATAAAGAGGCGTGCATGTGCCTCAGGGGCACTGGAAGGAGCTATACAAACATCGATGCCTTTGTGATCCGTTCAGAACTCGTCCTGCCTCTGTGCCAGCCCATTTGCAATATTGGCAAGTGCTGTTTTGGAAATTGGAGTTAAATGATTGTAATTACTTTAACTAAAACTTAACATTTCCAGCTCAGGAACAAGGCTGCCTCCTTCTGCTTCCATCTCTCTCTTTTCAGAGGAGACTGCCTCGTATTGCTGCCTCCCAGCTGCCTGTCTCCTCCACGTATTAAGGTCCTCCTCTCTGCAGGCCTTGCTTTACCTTTGCATTACCCACGTCCTCTTTCCTGCAGCATAAAGGTGCCTCAAATCCTGTCTCACTATTTTCCGATCCCACAAACCACTCTGAGGTACAATGTGTGTCCCCTCTTTCAGAGGAGATGGGGAGCAGGGTGCAGGCTGTCTCTGGGAAGGCTGCTTGATTTTTAAAAGGGGAGTGAAGCCAGTTTGCACCTAGATCTCATACAGAGCTAGCTGGAGTCTTCTGGCAGATTACATTGAGGGATCCTCAGCCCTGAGGAAACTGATGAATCCTGAACAGATTTTAATTCTTGGAGGATGAGACAATGTCTCAGAGAAGGTAAGTACAGTTCCCACTTGTCAAAAAAAAGCATGGCATTTACTCAACAACGGGTAATTTCTAGCAAAACAATGCTTTACAAAAGGCAAGAGGGACAAAAGCCTTCCCCTTTCTCCCCCAATACACTCAGTTACTTTTTTCCTTGCTCATGACAGAATGCTTCCTTGTCCATCACATCATCTTTGTACTTGACTGTAGTCACTTCCTCTGAAACTTCACTTTCTCAAAGGACATGGGGAACACAAAGCTCCAAGTGAGGGCAAAGGGAATATGACTGTGATGCCCACAAACAGGAGACTGAATGCCTATAAATCTTAAAATGCTTCTCATTCAACATTAAGAAATAGTTCCTTATCATGATGCATTATATGCTGGGAATCATATTCGTGCTTTGGCAGAGAACGTAGCAGTGACCATGAACCTGCATCTCTGCTTACAGCAGAGAAGTCTCACCAGTGGCTGTTTATCTTATCCACTGCCAAATAATTTCTTCAATCTCCCAATCAGCTTCCATAGGAGGGATTTTTCCAGCTGGCCAGTGACCAAGAGCAGGCAGCTGTTGTACTGCAGGAGTTCCACTGCTCCCCATCTACCACCCGATGTGCTGACTCAGTATTCAGCACCAGCACTGCAGGGAGGGGTGCAGAGATGGAAGAGAGGTTCAGCACATTTAAGGAAATTTACTGACCCCACCCCTTTTATTTCCTTCCCTCTTGCAAGTGTGTCTGTCATTCATGTTCCTTGCATGGCATGACAGCCAGCAAAGCAGAGGTCAGATAACAATTGGTTGAATTGTTGGTGGCTCTTTTGGGGTTGCTCACTCAGCTATTGACCAATGACCCAGGCTATTTCGTGTGCTGTATAGGTGAGCTTCCCCATTTTCTGTATATTTCCAATCCTGACTGTTATTTGGTCACATAAATGCAAAAGTGAACACTACCAGGATGTCATACCAGCTGTTTCTGGGAAGGAGCAGTCAGGGGTGGTGGTTCTTTAATGCATTATTAGTGTGCTCCATGGCATGTACCAGGTGAGATGCAGAGGTTGCAAGAGTGTGGATGGAGTTTGGGAACTGTAGGGAAGCCTGGATGGTTGTTAATCAGTGGTTATACAGTATTAGTTGAACTGGTTTCACTGAGTATAACTGTGGTAGGAGGAATAGCCAGCAAGAGGCATTGCTGAGTACAGTACAGGGCAGATTTATTCAGGTAGAGAGTTTTGCTCAATTTGTGGTAAAATGAAAAGAAATATGAAGCTTTTCAGCAAAACAACTATAATACTCAAGCCTAGAGTTTGCCTTCAGTGCTGCTTCTGCCCTAAGGCTCAAACAAGTGCTGTTTGCATTGTCCTTGTGTCCAGCTCTGCAGCTGCTACAATGCTCATATGCTCAGAAAAGTGACAATCTCAGGTTTCGAATATCTGAAGATGCATGATGTAAGGCCTTTAAGCTCTTGAAGTTACCTTGAAGGCCAAAAGTAGCTTAATTTAGCCTGACAGAGAAACACATCCTAGTAATGTTTTAACACACTGGTCAAACTCCATCTTTAATAACTATTTAACAGCATCAAATTCAATAACTTCAAAGTTTTCAGCTTGAGTTTGTGCCATTGACAATTCAAAACTGCCTTCTACTTTAGAGCCTAAATACATTCCTGGGCAATTTATATGTGTTTGTTCAGGTGCCAAGATTGCCCTGCCAGTTAAATAGCTCTTCCCCCTCTCTGGGTTCCATTCTCTTGTTATACAGAGTACTCATAAAATTCTTCAGTGCACCAGCACCAGCACCATAAGACATTCAGATCTGTTTCTGGGCAGCACTATGTGGTTTTTTAGAGGTTTTCATCTCCTTTTTTTTTTTTTTTTCCAAATAAGTACTTACTGGCTGCTGAGCCGTTAGTTTTCCAGAGCAAAAGAGTGAAGAAGTGGCACATATTATGGACTCTACTATAGATTTAGTTGTAGAAATTGCCTTTTTGTGTGAATATCTACTTCTTCATCGTCTCAGAAGCCTGCAGAGCTGTGCCATGTTTATCCTGAAAATGGTGAGTGGTGCATTCCCAGACTTGCCCACTGACCAGCATGTTTAGATTTGCTTGCAACTGCAGTAGCTTCGGAAACAAGCTGGAGGCATGCACTTCCCAAGTACAAAACCAGGCTGTTGTACTTGCTTGATGTTTGGCAGGGAAGTCAGGACAGCTTGGATGAGTATTGGCAAAAATAACAAAAATCACTTTACGCCTCTCATCTTTCTTTGCCATCATGTTTTCAAGCCTTTAATAAAGCAGGAAAAGGGCAAATTTCTACAAAGACCACAGTCAGAGAGCCCAATAGTTAGCTCCTTCTTTGCTTCTTACCCCCATTATTCTGCCAGATTTTCTTCTCAGTTTGATATAGATAACAATGGTTTTGATCTTAGCTTTCTGTAGTTTCATCCAGCTCCTAATTATTTGGCTTCTATTCCCCTTATATATGCTTCTTTATTAATTTCAAAGATGCTTATCTCTTGGCCTCCTCATGAGAACATACACTTGGAAAAGACCTACTAAATCATCAAATCTAGTCCCCTTATCATGGGCAGTTACAGCATCATGCAATATCTTTCCTAAAACACAATGTTACAACTTCAGATAATCTTGCTCTGATTAACTGGTTGTTCTATACATCACTCTTGTAAAGATTAGAAACCACCAGCACTGGATGGCTCTAGTGCTTATGTTATGCTGAAGAAACTTTCCCTGGTACTGCCAATCTTCATAATCACCTTTTCCATGGGTGCATTTTACTGGTGATTCATGGTCTTCCAAGGGCTGATCAACATATTCATATATTCTCTCTTCTTTATCATTTGTCCCAATAGTCTTCTGCATTGATAGTGCCTCCCATCAGTGGATTTTACTACCAAATCTCTACTATTGCCAAAACTCCTAATGAAAACACTGACACCCAGGTTGATCTTTGAGGTGCCCACCATATCCTCACAACAGCTTGAGACTTTCCCTTCAGGCAAAAGATGTTAGTTCCCCATGAACAAGTACCATAAGCACCTTAAATTTTCATGCTGATTTCTGTATGACACAGTATCATCTTTCTGAAGAGTGTGTTACCTAGCTTTCTTTTTAAAGTCTCCTCTTCCTAGCTGTCAGATACAACCATGCTAAAATCACCCCACTTTGTATTTCTTTCATATCTTTAATTATTCTTTCTTTCAGTAATTATTCGAAGAACTGAGATCAAACTGATGGATGAATGTTTGCTCCAATTACTTTTCAGTTCTCCATTTCGTTGGTTTTTTTTTTTTTTCCCCTCCAATATCTCAACAATTAATTTGCTTTAAAAACCTTCCTGCAGCTTTGCAGTTCAGTGTGTTCGTTACGCCACAATTTAGGGTTGGAGAGTCCATTCCTCCAGCTCAAGCACATTAAGATCATTTTAGGTTTGCTATGGGCTTGGAGGCAGAACTTACCATTTCCAAATGGTCATGCCCAGCTGTTAGAGCATTATCCTCCTGTTCTCTATCATCCTCCTCATCCAAAAATGAGGCAAAGAGTTAGGTCCTAGCCCCAGCGTCACTCCATATCTGCTTTTCTTCTCTCTCCTTTGTTAGCCTATTTGAAAATTATTTGATTTTTGGTTTCAATTTTTCTTGAAACATTTACTACAGATTGACTTTTGACCAGCTGTCTTTCAGAGCTGCATTATCTAACATCCAAAATTAGTCCTTTTCTATAACTAGTCCCTTTTCCTATCATTTCTAATTTCTCTGATCACATTTTTTTTTCCTTTTTCCAGGCTTCTGGAGGGGATAGGTAATGAGGGTAACAAGGAAAGAGTTTGCTACTCATTCAGACAGATCTGAAACTAACTCTGGAATTTTATTCATCTTGTCAAGATACTTTCAAAAATTTACATCTTTATCCAAAACGAATTTTAGACATTACCTACAATTAAGTATGGACCTCTTCAGTCTAAATGCTTGTTAGCTGGTTTCTTTAGCTTATTGAAGTTTGTCCCTCTGAAAAATGTATTTTTTAAACAAAATTTCAGGATCATTTTTATTCATATTCTCATTTTGTTTAAATTGAATTGACTTGGGGTCACCAAAGCTAAGATTTTTTTTCAGTTCTTCTTTCTCTTTATCAAAACCATGTTTAAAATAGCTTCACTACTTGGATCAGTAACTTGTGGTGAAATGTCAGCTGTAGATATCTCAAAACTGCCTAGCCTCTGCCATTCATATTAGCACCTAGTCTCTGTCTGTCAGCTGTAGCCTACACTGATTTATATTGTGTTTATTCATTAATTAAATCTAGTACATTTCAGTGTGCTATAGTTTGATATGATTTGGCTAAAGACCAGGTTCTACAAAGAGAAGTTAGCATCAAGTTAGAAAGGTGTAGCACTCCTCTGGCACAGCATTCAAACTAAACTCTTTCAATAGTAAAGTTTGTAACCAAGCATAGCGAAGCCAAAATTGAGTTAGATGGCTGTGATAAAAATAAAAATGATGTTAAAAAAAGATGGAATATAAACAAGTAGTCCTACATTACTTACACAGTTCTTTTTCAGGAAACTCTAGCATGTGAGAAAAGTGACTTTTGGGTATTCTCACATCATCAACCTGGCTTCATGACAACTGACTCCCAGGTCATGGCCCTCTGAGGTGCCTTTGCAAGCACCTTTGTCATTCCTGTGACCTCTGGGCATGGACCTTAACTGGCACAGAGAGTTTGTAACACACATTCTGTGATACAAAGACATGTTAGAAAAACTCTGGTGGACTGTGACATAGTTTTCATGTTATTTTAGGCACTTGAAACAGAAAAATTTGAAGAAAAAAAATATTAGATACTAGTGCCAGTGGACACCACAGGAGGTGAAACAGTGTGAACCTAACTTTTGACACACACCTTCCTGTGAGCTTCCAGCTATACCACCTCCCATACCTTCTTCATTGTAAGGAAGTGTTTTTGTCTTTTGCTGTGTATGGTTTCAGTTTACCCATTTTTCATCTATTAGTCATCTAGCTCTGCTCTAGCTGTTAGACATTCATTGTCATATTTCTAGGGTCTTTTTTCCCACGTGGTGATTAGGCCTCCATCCATTAACAGTCCCCAGTTTCCCTATTTTTTCTGGACAAGGTAGTATAAATACCCATTGCATATGATCATGGTTGGAACTCAGGAAGTTGTGATATCTTCCAAGGAGTCATTGGGATGCAGCCTGTGAGTCACCTGCCACACACTCATAAAAATCTATGATACTCTTACATTATCTTTATGCTTAAGCTAAGATAGTTGTTGTACTAATTTATTTATAGAACTGTATTAATCTCAAAATTTATTTGTTGTGGCTAATGATCAAAATTTTGAAATTCAATGCTTTTGTAATGATACAACCTCTCACAGAATTTCTTTCTCTATCACATCAAAGAAATCTCTATCCATACATGAATCCAACACCCAAGATCTAAAACTGGCCTCCTTAGTGCAATAAAATTTCTCTTTAGAGTTTTTCCCCTGAGTGATCTTGGCTGAAGTAGATTGCACTCTTTGCTATTCTTTTCTACGTATTCACAGCTTAACACATTCATCGCATAATTGCTTCCTTTGCCCAGTTGTTCCCAACTACATGGCTAACTCGTGCTGTTTAGTGCTTGTCTTTGGGAATGGCTGTTGGTCGAACATTATTTCTGTTATTCAGTTTCACATCTTGCAACAGCAGATCAAATTCTTCCATTTTACTGTCTAAGCATAACTAGCAGGCATCAAAATATCTGTTATCTGTCAACTCACCCAGGTTATGGTGAGTGTTCTCTCCTTGACTGTAGCACCTACCACTTTCCCCAACATTATTTTTTTTTCTCTTTGCCTCCAGTCACTGAATATTAGGTCTTCTTTTTTTACTTTTCATAAAATCAGCATGGGAAATACACATATCTCTTCATAAGCATGTATGTATTTTCTTCTCAGGTTGGTGTCAAAAAGTCAGTGCCTTAATAAGTCAAGTGGCCATAATTGTGTTAGGTCTTTTTTTTTATCACAGGAATACAGTAAGAGGTTCTTTATTTTTCTCCCCCTTAGCACTGTATAAAAATTCTTAGTCCTGTGGAGAGGTTCAGGCTTGTCTGCATTGCCAAGTAAAACGATGCAAAATAAAAGAATAAGCAGATTAAAGCAGTTACTGCTGAAGCCTCTCACATCCTCATCATGTATGCTTCTAGGGTTTTACTTCAAATGAGACCAGTCTTGTCTCCTGGACCAAATGCTCTCATTATAAATGTTATGTGAAGCTTTCTGAAGAAAGATTAACCCACAAACCTTTTCTCCTTCACTGAGAGGTGGTGGGGAGCATCTTTGGGCCTCTTCAGGAAGGTCTGCTTTTGTCTGTGTCACTTAGATGAAAGTGACACGTTAGTGTCCTGGAGTAATTCCACAGGGCACCTCCTTTGTCCCACATGGAAGCCCAAGGCACAGAAGTCCAAGTATGATTTTATTATCCCAGCTCTCCAAGAACACTTGTCTTGAGTCTTGAATTTTATGGCATTTTTCTCGCTCAGTGTCTCATACCTGACAGCAATCATGTGGTTAGCAAATGTATATGAGCACCACCAAGATATTCTGATGCCAGGGGAACTTTCAGTCTGCTTATGGTACAAATTAACAGGCTGTGTCATCTCCTTGGGAAGCCAGCTGGCACCTCTCTGAGGAACCTCTCCAAAGCTGAAGACTGTATCTGGCGGTCTTCAAACAAAGCAGCAAATAAGAAATCTTATATGGTGTTTGCAACTTTGTATTGCACAGGAACCATTTCTGGAGTTAAGGAAGCTCTGCATAGTTCAAGAGCCTTCTCCTTGGCACAGTTTTCATGGTGATGAAGCCCACACACTGAGTCACAACTTAAGGTCCCCATCCAGCACTGAAGAACTTTTGGAAAGGAGCTTTAAGCTCTTCCAAAAATAATGTGGTTTACATGCACCAAAACTGTTCCTGTGAATGGAATCAGTAAATGGAAAGATTCAGGGGATTTGATTCAAAATTGCACATTTGCTCCAAGCCAGAACACAAATGTAAACACCAAGAATCATTATTCCACTCATTAGTACACTCCATATCACTCAAAGCAATCTCAGCTGCGTGGATGTGCAGCCTCTGTGTTTGCTCAGGACTGTATTTGAATTTGTCCCTGTGTCTTGAGCCACCCACCCTCACTCTTTCTTTCCCAGGTACAAGCTGCTGAAAGACTGTAGTCACCTGCCAGAGTCCTCACCTTTCATTTCACTCTGTCCTAGAAGTTCATTCCACCAACACAGCTTCCAAAAATTCTATTTAATTTATTGGAGTTTAATGGATTTCTGGTTTTGTAAATACCATTTAGAAAAAAAATTTTGAAAACAAAGAACCTCTCAGTTTTGGAATCATGAAGGCTTGAAGGCTCATGCATGTATGGGTATGGAATGAAAATAGCTGGTCAGTGTCATTCCCATTTCTTTTTTTTTTTTACCCTTTTGTCAGAAAATTTGCCATCACCATATTCTACATACAAGTAAATTGTGTATGTTGTCAGGAAAAGAATGTAGATGAGAGCAAAGTCCTGCTAGTGGGAATTTCTCACCACTGGTTTCCTATATAACAACTTTTTAAAAATAGAACTTCATGCAATGATGTGATATTCGTCTGTCACTGTGCTGGGCATAACCATGGGATTATGAATTACTCGCTTGCTAATTACCATTTGAGCTCATGAACAGAGCACAGGCTGTGATAACATTAGCTTGGTCAGAGTTACAAGTCTGTCAGTGCCAGTAACAATACAGTGTCTGTCTCCAGTCTCTAGAGTGTCATATCCACATCCTTTCATCCCAGGAGGTAAAATCCTAGACTCCCTCTCTTAGTATAAAAAATTTGTCTTGTCACTCAGAGCTCTAAAGGAAAACCATGTAACAGCTTCTTTTAGCTGTTCATATGAGAAAAAAGCCTTTAAGATGAGAAGTAAATGTATATCAAGTATGTTTAACTGCTCTTTATTAATTATTTTTTTTAAATCTTGAAAAGTTTCACCAGACTGCAATATGTAGAAGAAACAATTCGTTATCCCGTATCTTGTAAGAAAAGCAGAGGAAGGACTGGAGGGATCCCAGTCCATCATCACAAAGGCATTATTCCTGCCAGGAGCTTTCTCAGTCAACCAAAGGGAAAACAATGTGGATGTGATTCTTGTGTTACAGTTGTCCAAATAGTTCTGAATGGTGTCAGTAACACTAATCAGTCATTTATCAATTTCCCCCTGCTGCTTCCCATGAATGCTCTTGATTAGCTACAGAGGTCCTAGACTGGGCTCTCTCTGCAGGTTCAGGAAGATGCTGCTAATGCAGTGTATTCACCTCACACACAGAAGACTGCCTTCAACCAATATAGATTTAACTTTTTTGTTACTTGAATCAAAAAGCCTGCAGGAACTGATGATGTAAGTAATTTAATTCACTAGGTAAGCTTTCCAAATCCAAAAGTTTCTGAATTTATTAGAACTGAATCGTATTAAAACACTAGTAGCCTTTGTTACATTTCCATTTCAGTCACACTGCCATTAGAGACAGTGGAAGTTTAGGCAAAGATATGACACCCATGTCTGTGTTATAAAATCATCTCTTAGCAGTTTCACTGAAATTGCATAAAATGCTTTCCATTTTCCAAATTCATATAAAACTGAAAGTAATTTCCTTCTAGAGAAAAATCTAATTCTCTTTAGAAGGGTTAAAATGTAAAAAATTCTAGCAATAGAAAGTAGATGTGTAGGTGGATTTTATACCTGTCTTTTCAGTCTTGTATCTGATAAATGAATCATTACCTGTATCATATTATTGAGCAAGTCTGTATTCTTAAAAGCATTCAGTGCAAAATATTCCCTCAGCTAGTGAAGACTCAATCTTGACTAATATTACCTATTTTAACCACAACAAGTAAGGTATCGTTCCTGCATCTGAAGATGTTGACCAAGCAGTCATCTAGTAAAAAGCATGTAAACTGCATAGGCAAAGGATATACTAATAACATCCTCTCTATGATATCTGCCTTTATGCAAAGGGATCTAGTCCAGCTATCACTTACCTGTGTCTTATTACCATGAAAAGACCCAATGCTATCAACAGAATGACTCCAGAAAGTTAGGCAAGTATATCAAAGCGTGCAGGAACAGAATCCAGGAAGGATGAGTTAATTGGAGACTTGAGGAACTCGGCTGGGAAGCTGTTCACTGAATTCCTAAGATAAGTGCCCATATTTATAGTTACCTGGGTGGAAAAGAACAAAGTTAAATTATTTTTAGGAATTATAAGACCATAAGTCTGATGTGCTATGCACTAAAAAAACAGAGATGTTGGTATTTGCTAATTATTCTTGCACTTCATCAGAAAAATTCCACATCGATTGATCATTACTTAAGCACTGAGTTTCCTCTCATCTTGAGGATGATTAATAAAAGTAAACTCATTGTGGTTGTTGCTGTTATATAGTAAAATTTCTCAACACATACCTGGGTAAATGTGGACATTTTTACCAACACCAAAAGTATGCAGGTTTGATGCATCATTTCAGTGAAATCCTTCACAACCGTGAGGGAAGTATGTATTGACTGTGCAAAACAGTCTTCCTGGAAGCATGTGTAACCAGCTCACGAAATATAATTATTGTACAGTTTATCTCTAAAATCTTTGGAAGATCTTATGAAATTGCATAAGTGATTTAAGGCAGGCAATAGGCAACTACAATTTGTCCAACTTGCATGTTCTGAGTAAATCAGTCCTTATCTAATTGTCCTTGTTTCTAAGCCTAATTGTCCTTGAAAGTATTATAAGCTGTTATATTTTCTCACAAATGAACTGCTCAAGAAGAATTTGTCAAATGCCTTAGGCAGAGGTTTTATTCTACATCAGATGCTTTCAGCAGATGTGCTTTCAGGGCTTTGTCTGCAGCAATTGTGTAGGTGTCAAAAGGAAACTACCATTCCTGGGCTCTGTTTTCACATCTCTCTTCCAGTATTGCACACTGATTCAGTGCAGGTGTGGTTTTGTTTTGTGGGCATTAAAGGTATGTAAAATGACAGTGCTGATGCTTGTACAACTGACCCACCCAGAGCATCTGGTGGTCGGTGTCCGCTGACTTCCCATGCAGGTAGAGGCTTTTCATTTCTCTTGGTATTAATCAGTGCTTTGTTGTGTTTGAGATGTCATGTGGTGATTCCTCATGTAAACCAGATCAGGAAGTGGCAGCAATGTTGACAACTTACTTTCCTTGCAGAACAATGTCATTACTTGTAATTTTGAGGGGTACAAACCTCACACATAAAATGTATTTCAGCTAAAGGGCTACTGCCAACTGACAAAATCCCCCCCTTGCTACTAAATGTGTGTGTTACAAGCACTAAGTTTACCAGAAAGGATAAGTAGTGGTTTTCCTCTGTTTTTCTCTGGTTTGTTTGCCTGACAATTTGACAGTAATCTAGTGTTTCCTTTGAATATCCAAGTTATTAATAATTTTCCCCTTTTGTTTTGTGTAAGCTTTTCATGTTACAATGAAGAAATTGCTCTCACCAGGAAAATGTGATTGTGTTCAAAAACCAGCCAGGCATTCAGAACAAAACTTTTTTTTTTCTTTTTTCTTTTTTTTTTTTTTTAAATCAAGGTACACGATTGATGCTGTATCTTAGGTTTTTTTATTAAATATAATCACAGCATAAAATTCTGTGGCTTGTTTTTAAGTAACCTAGTCTCGCAGCTGAGGATGAAAAAGTGTGTTGCTTTAATGATAACTGTGTAGGTTCTCATCAAAACGAAGTTTGGTCTCATTATCCCATTGTTCTCCTTTTCTTTTTTCTCCAAGCTGCCTGTCTCGTCCTGGGTTGTATGATTTTTCCTGATGGCTGGGATTCAGATGAGGTAAAACGGATGTGTGGTGAAAAGACAGACAAGTACACGCTGGGGGCTTGTTCAGTCCGCTGGGCATATATCCTGGCGATTATTGGAATCTTGGATGCCCTGATCCTCTCATTTCTGGCATTTGTGCTTGGCAACAGACAAGACAGCTTGCTAGCAGAGGAGCTCAAGTTGGAAAACAAAGGTAGGACTACTTTAGAAACACTATTATTGGGTGGCCTGGAGGACAATTGCTTAAATACAATGGTTGGTTTTGGTTAATTTTGTACTTAAAAGTTGACATGCTGGCTTGCTTCCTAAATTGCTGGGAAAGAAGAAATGCAATGGGCAGAGGAAGTTCTGGTTTTCAGCCACCGAAATCTAAGAAAGCTTGAAATTGACATAATTGCTTCACTATGCATGACTTACCCGTTTTAGAGATGTAGATGGGATGGTTTTGTGTTACCCACTTGTACATTATTTCATTGACATTTAAGTTTCACTATCTCTTTTTCTGTGCCCTGTACAAGATTTGTTCGTTTGGTTCCTTCAGGGTTTTGCATTGTGATATGAATGGCTCCAATATAGCATATGTGTTAGCACAGTACCCAGTAAAGGGAGAGTGCTGACTTGGGAGGTTCACAATGAGCTATGTAAGGGGACTGCCTATACAGCAAGGCACTGGTGGACTGAGGATCAGAGCTACAAATGAAGAAGAATCCTAGTTCTTGTTTGGTTGTATTGCTTTGGGCTCATTAGTCAGCTCAAGGGAATCTAGGATTCTGTAGTAACTGAATATTCATGCAGTGAGTTGGGAATAAAACACATTTCTGGATTAAGACCATGAAACTGGCTCAGGCCAGTAGTTTATCACACAGCTGTGGGAGGAAGAGATGCTGTTTGGTGAGTATGTGTGAGGCTGGCTGATTTCTGCAGCCCCTTCCCCTTGTGGTCCCCCAGCATCCACACTATGTATCTGATGTTCTAGATACCACAGAGGCCACGTCCACCCTGCCTTGTCCTGTTGTCCCTGGATCTGTCTAATCCCTTCTGAACTTGCTGATGCTGTTGGCTTCTACAGCACTACATGGCAGCAAGTTCCTGAAGCTCACTACTGACTACTAAAGAAGTTCTGTCTTTTGTCTGCTTCAAACTGATACCCTACTGAGTGTCCCCTAGTGCAGGATTATGCATTCAGCTCATCCACCCCCTTTGTAATTTTGTAGGCTACTTCTAATAATGGAAGATATATTAGGGGCCCTTCACCACTGGATCGGAAATCAAAAGCCGTTTGGCAGACTGTCTTGTATAAAAATAGCTGGTTTCAGTCCTGCTCCAGAAGGGCCGTTATCCAAAAGCACCTGAACAGTGGCCTCGGTTTGCTGAATTGCAGACATTCAGCACACTCAGCCCAAAGATAAATGGACTTGAAGATTGAACTTCATATCCAATACCAGACCTGCTTAGAGCGTACTAATGTTATGCATTAAGGAAAGTGTATGTTGCTTGCAGTTTTGCATATGTACATCCATTCTGCAGGTAAACTGAGGGAATCAGGTTCAAGGACTGTCCCTGTGGCCCTTTTCTGTAAGGAGAAGCTCATCTGCATTTGAAAATTCAAACACTTAACAGAAGGGCATTCACAGATATGCCACAAGAGCTTTTGGTATCAGCACCGTGTCTGATTTGTCTATATCATACAGAGCTCATGAACCCAACAACTACTTGTATCAAAGAACCTCATCCGTTTCGGAACCTTACGACTGAAAAACAGCTTCTGGAGATTCATCACCTCTCACATTGCTGGCACAAGATCCTGCTAGAACATTTGGTCCTCAGCATGTCAGACAAAATCATTTAGCAGCTCATTTTCCTTGGATTAAACACAGAAATGTACCATGCCACTAGCTTCAAAGCAAACAAGAACTCTACAAAAAGGGACCCACCCCACTTTGCCCTTCCCAGTCAAGCCTAATGTTCACCACTTTTTAAAACCCTTTCAAATGAAAAGAAAAAAGGGCAACTTGTCTCCTAAAGAGGACATCTTCTCCCCCCTAGTCCCAAAAAGCTTCTGCTAAGCAACATTAGGGGAAGTCTGAATCCCCCAGCAGCCCCCCTCACCTGCATGTGTTGCTGCTGCCAGGCACCGCTGCAGCCCTGGAGGAGTCCTAGGAGAACATGGCAGGGGCATGGGTGGACACCACCACCTCATGAGTAGTGGGAATGTGGCAGGTACCAAGATTAGCAAAGCACCAGCTCTCCACTTTGCTGGCCAGAAATCAGTCCTTCTTCTGTCCTTGTGGATGCCAAGAAATCCTGCCTGCATCCTAGTTAGGAAATACCCTACTGAGACAACAAGGCACAAGCACTTAATTCCCTCCAGTGGTCTCTGATCGCTGTACAAGATAGGCTGTAGCTTGTCACCCCCAACACTGTGCTGGTGGATCAGGGCTCAGGGGCATAGTCCCTGCAGACTAAGGAGATTCTGCTGAAAAGACTGTGCTCTGAAACAGACACTGGGATGTGTAGGTAGTACGCCTGCATTTTTTTGTAGCTAGAAGTCATTTAACAGTGTTTAGGAGGAGGATTTGGGGCTCATATGGCCAAGATTGTGCAGCAGGTTTTGCAATCCTGGCAGTCACTGCCCATATGAGCTGTTTTGGGGCAGTGGTCTGTGATTAGAGGGGGTGTTGATTACTTACATTATAATGATGAAGAAGCTGGTAGAACATTAGGGCAAACACTTGTCCTAGCATTGGCACCAAACAACCTCCTGTCTGTACCCCTGGCATGCACTGCACACTGGTAAGGGCTTTGGCATTTACACCATAAACTATTTCCCTTTGTCCTCTTTCAGGTTAAGAGATACTGGAGAATTACTCAGAAACATTTGCCCACATGCTAAGTATGCATTCATCTCTTGGAAATGGTCAGGATGCAAAAGTACTGTAATATGCAAATATCCTAGCATGCCTCCCATCTAGACAAGAAGATAAGACTAAGGATGTAAGCAATACCACCCTCAGCCTCCCAGGCTACTTGTACAATGTGAAATCAAAGCCCTCATAACAAGTAGGCATGAATATTAAACATTCCCCCATCCCTTTTTCCTGCTTCTCATCTACAGGAGGTCTGCCTCCAGGCTTAGGCTGGCTCCTGCTTCCCCATTACCAGGATGAGGAGCATCACTTTCTCAAGGAGGATTTCCTGCACTGCTGCTGTCTTCCAAGGGCACAAAATGTGGCTCAATGTTCAGGGTTGTCAGTTCTGTGGGACCTCAGTGACTTCTTCCCCTTGGTAGTGGTGACGTCCTCTGGTCATAGGCCTGGACATCCCATAGCCTATGATAAGCAAAGTGTCCCTTTAAGGGACAGTCACAGCTCCATCATGGCTTTTCAGGAGAATGCACCTGGGGAGCAACCAACACTGTACTCAAGAGGAACCCCTGCTTGCCCTGTCAGCTATTCCTCTGTTGCTGGGACTTTGCCCCATGCATGTAGGTGTCATTGTGCAGTAGCTCAGCAGAGGAGAGGATGCAATAAATTATACTATAAGAGTCACAACAGTGTTCAGTTATGTGGAAAAACCTTCAAGAACATGAAATTATTAGGCAATGATCAGACAGCTGGGCAGCTGTTTTCTCTAATGAGGTAATAGTTCTGCTGGAGGCTTTGTTGCAGATCAGCTCCCACAGGATTATTAATGTGTGTTCATGATGGCTGTGCAAGTACCTGGCACCATGGCTGTTTCTGAGCATTGCTGACAAGGAAGCAGTTAAAAGTATATGAAAGACAACAGGACGGTAAAAAGGTGAGAAAATGACAGAAAAAGAACAAGCTGTACTTCTCTGTAGGCTTACCATGATGAATTGTCTACCTGCTCTGTGCGTTTTAGGTTAATGAATGCTCATAAGGAAGGAATCTGACTGTTAAAATTATTTATGGCAGAGAATGGCCATGTATTTGCCATAAAAGGAAATTTCCTTTTTTACTACATGATAAAAATAGTGCTTAATCATTTCTTATTTGCTTAGGTGTGAGAGCAAACTACCATGCAGGGTTTGCATCTGAGAAACATAACTCGAGTCCAGGAGACTTTCTTCAGGTTACGGTCTATTTAATCCAGTTTCCTAACCATGCAAATTTCACTCAACAATCCATACCTTCTTCATTTAACAAACTGCCCTTTGAAGAAAAAAAAAAGGTGTTTCTAAAACGTCTCTCACATTATACTTATGTCATTAGCAATAGGAGGGTAGAGAAAGGCATTACATGGTTTTCTTTAATTTATAGGCAATAATGGTAATGACTTAAAGGCCTGTATGTTATTAAACTAATGGCATGCAGGGTGATAACAAAAATAGTCAGAATTCATTTTAGCTTTAAGGTTCATCAACACCATTTTGAGTGAGCCATCAATATCAGGCATAAACCTTGATGTGTTGTGTAATGACATAATTTAACATTTTGAACTGTAATGTCTTAATGACATTAAATTAAAGTTCTGGCCAAAGGGTGAAAAGACCAAATGAGAAGTTTTCAAAAGAAATTGAGAGTGCAAGGCAATTACTTTTATAGTAGAAAGTGGTAATATGGTCTGCATTGTGAGTGATAAATACAGGAGCACTCAGAAGAAGCTGACCTGATAAGTAGTATCAGTCAGAGCAGGTGGATGATGTACTTTACTTTGTGGACAGCTGTGGCTCTTCTGGTGGATAGAACAGCTTTACTAGGTGTTTATGTTTAACATTTGACTCATCTTTGGGGCCCATATGGTCACAGATAAGCAATTTGTGCTAGAGGCTTCTGGAGTTACAAGCCTAGGGCTGAAATAGATAAAAGGAGCCAGGAGCTAGGCAAGAGATTTGAAGGATTCATCCACCTTGCAGTGGTTGCAGTTCACACAAACTCAAACTACAACACATTGCTCCAAACAGCCACATTGCAGAGAGCTCATCACAGAGTTCAGTGCAGGATGCCCAACCCAGAACCTGCCAGGTGGTTGACTTTTACATCCTCATTATTCTCTGTACCAGTGCTGTCAGGGCCTGATCCAGGTTGCTGAAGGCTGTCTCTGTGCATCTGCATGAGCCAAAATCATTGCAGAATAAATATGGTTAAAGAGAGAAGCTAAGAAAAAGTTGTTTTTTAGTGACAAAGCAGTTTTCTGTAACAGAAAAAATAGTCTTATACAGAGATTTGTGCATCTTTGGCTAGAGAATCGTCTTCTGTGAACAAGAACAGTCTACCCACATGGCTGCTGCTGCAACAGAAAACCATCTGCAGAAGACCTACTATCTGAAGCTGAATGACAAGAGGCTAGCTGTGCACTTGTCCCACTGAGGGACTACATGGCAGAGTCCACATCAGCTGTCATTCTTCAAAAGGAAAATAGCTCAGGTCACAATGCATGTGCAAATAGCTGCAGAATTTCAAAGGCCTGCTTATCAGCATGTAATTCTCAGATCATACACTCACAAACATTCAGGCTAAGTTGTTCAAAGTTAGGTGAATAAACATGAATATCGATGCCTGAGTTCTCCTATAGAGCTACAATGTGTAAAAGAATTGCCAGCTGTAGTAATACAGAGTACAAATCCAGTCAGAACACCATGTGTACTCCTGTATACCCATGTTATCTAACAGATAAAATCATATAGTCCATTCTTTGTAAGTTTGTGTAACCCCTGACGACACACAAAATGTCAGTGGATGCAGCTTTTCATTTCAGTTAGCATATACTGTACAAAAATAAAAACACTTTTAAAACCAAAATGCAGGATTTCTGTTACTCTCTTCCCCTTTTCAGACTGGTATTTCTCTTCATATCTGCTAATCTCCTCCCATCCTTCCTTTCTAAAGAGTTCAAGAGTCACCCACTTCAGCGTCTTGCTGCTTCCGTGTATGGCTCCATGTTCAAAGCACTCAAAGGTGACTTTGAACTCAGAACCAGCTTGGCCACTTGAATTTCTATTTGAGAAGGGAAATGTAGAGGAAACTCACTGGGGAGTGATCTGTGATGGATTGCTATAGACAGCCCACTACATGCATTTGCCAGGCTGCAGCTGGCCATATGAAACTGGACCTACGTCAAAAGGTTTATGCTCTTGCCTCAAAGGAGAAGTATTTAGATACCCTGCTCTTCAAAGGAAAAATCAAGCTTTTCTTTGAAGCCCATAGCCATAGATTCCAGGTTGGGAGTTCCTGGCCCTCATTTCTATCTTCAAAATACAATTCTCTGCCATGTCAGCCAAGACTTTGTGAAGTACTCATGTGTTCTCTTTCAGCTTCAACTGACAAGTGCCTCATCTATCATAGCACCACTGCAATTAACTCCAGTTGTTAATTTCTTTGTTTAATTGCAACCTATTTTCCTTCAGATATCACCTTCATGGTGAACTACAAGTTGCTCTGAAGTTCCACTGTAAGAACAGTGGGCTAGTAGTACAAGATGTATTTCACCTAGAAACCTGCAACTAGAAGCCAAACTAAGAGACATTTTTTAATATTTTTCCCCAAAATGTCCTGCTTTAGATGGCAGCAACCATTTTCCTGTGATTCCAATTATATAAATAACTTTTTTAAGAGTTAAGCTATAAAGATACAGACTTAGAAGACAATTCCAGGTCTTCCTTTGAAAATGCCTACTTCTACATGTGAAAAGCGCATGCATATGCATGTGAGAAGCTGCTTAGATTTTTCTACTGGTATTGAGAGGCAGCAAGGCAAAAGCCCCAGAGCAGTGTTCAGAAGAGCTGAGTTTAATCCCTGGTTCTCTTACTGAGCTTGGATCTATCATTTGATTTCTCAGTTTCTCTCTTTTCATTGGTGTAATGGTTTGAAAACAAACCAGCGAGAGACTCCAAGTCAGAAATACAATTTAATAAGAAAAAAATAAAATAAAATAAAAGCAATAATACAAAGGATAACCACAGACAGAGTCAGAATACAACCTGATACTCTGTAGTTAGGGTGGTGGTAGCAGTCCAGATGAAACAGTGGTCTCGGTAGAAAAGATCTGGTAGCTCTTGTCCTCTGGAAATCCAGTGGGTAAGGCCCCCTGTGCTGAACTGAACCCCAGTTTATATCCAGGTGGGAGCACTTGGCTCCTCCCCCTGGGTGGAGCATCTCACAATGGGTTGATATCAGTCTATGAGTCATGCAGTGGGTCCTTGATGGTCCATTAAACAGAAATAGCTCCTGGAGGGAGTTCTGTATGAGTCATGGGGCGAGGCATGGATGGGCCCATTAACAGGGAGGACTCCTCCTTGCTGGGTGGGAAAGGTGTTAACATCTCCCCTGACCTTGAACTTCTTTCCTTATCTGTTATAGCCTGGGGTGTGAGGTCTGTCCTGGGCAGCTGCTACCCATGATTTTCTTAACAGCCCATGAGCACTGACATAGAGAGTATAGAATATACAGTTTTGGTTCTACCCACATAAGGATAAACTGGTCCCAGCCCCTGTAACCATGACAATTGGGAAGGGAATGAGGCTGACTTTGTTGATAAGGTAAGTTAGGTAAAGCAATGGAAGGTGAATTAGAAAAGGTAAATGGTGGTGGAATTATTAGTAAAGTATGTATTCTGAGACTAGGCCTTGAAAGAAGTACATCAGGGAACTGTTCTACCCATGTGCTAAATGATGATACTCCTAAGGGGAGACAAATGAGGCATCAAAACTAAAAGTCGAAAGCTGATTAAAAATGCCTTATTAAATAAAGGTCAGTCTTGCAGTAGTGCTGATTGATATGTCAGCTGATCCAACAGTTCCTTTCCAGCTCTACTTTCTATAATGGGAAAGTAAAATTAGTCCTAAGCATATGCATTAATTACTTAACTGAAGAAGCTGGAGACTGTGAATAAAGAGTCCTAGTTCCCCACTGATTAAGGAAGGAAAACATCAAGAACTGCTTTCTGTCTTGTAGAAAGATGGATCCCACTTACTGTTACACTCTGTAAGAAATCTCATACAGTAGCTCGTTTACAGGAATTATCATTCCATTTAGCAAGATCATGGTATGAGGGACAAAGTATGGGTACTTAAAGACATGCTGGTAGCAAAAAGCTAGGCAGCCTCAAAAAAGCACTTCTTAAACAGTGTAGGGGACTCAGTGCATTGTATGGGCTCTATGCTCAGCTGAAAAATTCTCTAGGCCAGAAAGGCATGGAGGAGTTGAGCATCACAAAATGGAGTGACATGCATGGGAATGGGGATGGAGTCATTAGAAACTGCTGTCACAAGCTAAAACAAATCTCTGGGCTGGTCAAGACAAGTCCATGCAAAGCCTGGAGAGATCTGGGGACCTGTGCTGTTAATTTAAATTTAAGCCTATGGCCTGTTATAAGCAATACCGTATTTACTGAGCTAGAAAGTGACAAATCTGACTGTGCCATCACTAGTAGTTGCATAAGAAATGGCATTTTGAAGCTTGGACAGAAAATCAGAGATATTTCACTACAGAGAGATATATAAAAGGGAAGTAGCAGGCACATATTTCATTCTGGGTAGGGCTAGTCACACACAAAGATGATCATACCCTACCATTCACACCTTCTTCCCTACTGATAAAAATCATGGATTTACGAGGAACAGCAGAGAATGGGAGAACTCATGAATCAGCTGTTCTTTCATAAATGTTTCTGCACAAAGTGTTAATGTAGACTAAAAAAATTAAGGCAGCTTTGTGCCTAGAATATCGGCTGTGAACGGGAACAGCTGATCTGTGAGGACTTTGCTGCTGCCCAGTCCAGACTGCCACTTCAGAGAGATGCCTCGGCTGTCCATATGTTCACACCAGCCCTAAAGTCTTGTCCTCAAACACAGAGGAAACCTGTAGAACTGAGCTGTAGCTGTTCCTTGAAATTTGTGCCATCAATTTTCATTAAAATTTTTCTCATGGTTTAAAAAGTCATTAGTTTCATTTTGTCGTTCTCACTGTGAATTTGTTTTCACTCTTCTTCAGCAGTTTCATAAAGCCAGGATAATCTTCTATCTGCAGACAAAAAATCAGAAAAAAAAATGCAAGTAACCTCTTCCTTACTGAGCATAGTGTCTACAGAAACAGAAAGGATGTTGTCAGCAGCTTCAGAATAAAAAAAGCTGTTAAAATATCCAAATTAAAGCAAGGCAAACAGCCCTGTTCTCCAAGTTACACCAACTGAGACATATAAGTCATTAGGTATTAATGAGATATTTGAGACATTTGGCTTTCTGGTTTCTATTACAGGTAGTGTCCAAGACTACTTACTACAGTAACAAGCAGAAGTTGATCTGTTTGGTGCTGGCAGAGCAGCTTTTCTTTTTTTACCCAGACATTATTATATTGCTTTATTCTAGGACCTTGGAATTCTTCCTTTTATTTCTGGACTACTTCCAGAGTTATCTTCACTTTCTGTTGAGTTCATAGAATCATAGAATCCTTTA
>NW_008615931.1:0-44557 GCF_000691845.1 Merops nubicus | reverse complement strand
GCTCTGCGCGGCTGTGCCGGCGTGGCCCTGCGCATCGCCGGCAGCGCTCGTGTCGTGATTTTCTGAGCGTAAGGCACTTCTGGTACCGTCCCTGGTCTGTCTTTTTATCTATATATTTTAACTCTATCCCTACAAAGGAGCCAGCAATGCTGAAGGTACTTTAAGCTCTCGTCAGTCTAAGCTATCAGAAGCACTCATCTGATCCCTTTCAAAATTGAAACCAAATGTGTGGAAATACATGAGCTTTGAATTTAAGATAGATATTATTTTAGACTTCAGAAGTGAACCAATTAAGCATGCGTGCATTGAGACGACTTGACCTAACTTGTTTTCACATCGACTGTATGGACTTTGGTTGATGTCTATCATCTTGGAGGCAGTTTTTGTATTTTCACATCTGTAAATCAGCTCATGTTAATTATGCAGTTATTTCTGTAGCGTTAATCTCAGTAACACATTGTTCAGAGTCGAATTAAGTTTTTTCAAGTTCTGTATCTCAGATACCCATAAATGTGATGGAGTGGATTCTAACATAGCCTTCACACCAGTGTGTTTTTGAGATATGCTTTAGGCCCCAAGCTACATCTTGAGTTTACAACATGTGGCTGAATTATGGGGTAGAAGCTTTCAAAAAACAATTTGACAAGTTTAAAAGAACACTATCCAACTACACAAGAAAAACTAAATTTGCCTTTATGCCACAGACCTAGCAACATGTTTTAGACTAATCTATGCTACAATGAAAATATAATTTTGATCATGAGTATCTCTTCTGAGATCCCTTTTAAATTATTTGACTAGTATACACTGTTCAGCATGTTATTTTTTAGAAATTGCTACTTTGAAAGAAAAATCCATTCAAGATTTTATTTTTTTTTTTAAATATACATAGTCTTCAGAGATTTCTTGTATAGGATTTTTCCTCCATGAATTGCTATTCTTGTTAAAAGAATAGTAATATAAAAATCCACTTGTCTTCTAACTAGTCTTCGAAGCTCTTGCATTTGTAAACGGCCAGAAGTTGTTGCTGTCTTGCCAAGACTGGAAATGTAGAATGGCTGTATATTAAGCACACTAAAGGACAGAGCTGTGAGATTTGATGTTTAAAATTATTTAATTGAACAAAAATCCATAAATAAACTGTGCCATAGAGGTAACCATATAATAGGAATTGGAAATTATTTAATAGTACTAAAAGCAATATGTTAATAACTTCTGTTTCAGATATACAATGAAAAAGAACTACTTCAAGGAAAACTGGATCTCCTTAGCGATACCAACATGGTGGATTTTGCTATGGATGTGTACAAAAATCTTTATTCTGATGAAATTCCACATGGTAAGCTGCTCTTCAGAATAAAAACCTGTTCTGTAACCTTTCCATCTAAAATAACTAGGTAATGGTAATTTGCTGGAGCACTCAAAAACTAGAATACTGTTTAACCTTGGCCTTAATGAAAGGATGTGCAATAGTGAAACAAATAGAATCCTCTAATCCTAGGAAGTTTTGAGTTTGTTGCTCTGTCAGGAGTTCAATGTCTGAGTGATGTCTGAAGTACTTCAGTGCTGATTTGGTCATTTCAAGCACTTTAAAGGTATAGCCTAATAGAGTTGCACTTATTAGTCATCTGTCAGATTAGATGCTACTGCACAATGGTTTGAGGTCACTAAACTTTTTCTTTAAAGCATCCAGTGTATTAAGGCTAGATTTCCACTGTAAGCAGTTGCATTGATCTTTCTTTCTGTGGCTGATTTTTGGCCTTTGAGAAGATGCAGATGGTTTTGAAAATGTGTGTTTTCCTCACTTCTGTCGACATATAATTTGCTGTTTCCCTAGAAGGAGATCAATAATTTCATCATAATTAATATAAAATTTTATCCCTTGCTATCTTCTCTATCATTTTGGGAACATTCCTGTTTACTTCTTAAAACTCTAGCTTCCTAAGGAACATTTGGAGAGCAGAAAACTGGATACCTTTCTTTCTCTGCTTTCTGTCCTTCATGTCTTTCTAAGTGGGTTTGTTTGTGTTTTGTGGGTTTTTTTTGGTTTTTTTTTCCTAGTGCTGTTGCTTTTTTGAGATGTGTTTTTTTAATTGGTTTGGGGGTGTTTTTTCTTTCCTGTCCCTAATCTTTGATTATATGCTTTCTTCCTGTTTCTCCCATCTTTTCTCATTTTGTGGAGTACCTCACCTTTTTCTCAACTAGTGCAGCTATGGTCTGCCTTGCCTGCAGCTTAGGTGCCAGAGAGTCTGGTGATTTTGCATGGTCAGGTACAAGATCCAACTGTTCTTCTGCCTCTGAGTCTTATTGCTTCTCAGGCTCTTCAGGTGGCAGAGTTGGCTGTTAGCCTCTTTGGAAATACATGGGGAGAAGTGATAGACCCAGGGACATGTGAGTCACTATTGGCCAAACCTTTGATATGGTAGCATTGGATGTTACTGTTCATGGGTGCATATGCAGTGGTGCATGGGACTGGTAATGAATAATAGAGGTTTTCACTTGTGTAATGTAAGAAACAGTTGTAATGATAAGCTTCACCTTTAGGTTACTTACCAGTTCTACCAATTTCAAAAGTCAGACAATCTCAAGAGTCAAAGCTGAGTAGTTTTTCCTCTTTAGTTGCTCCAGCCTTCCTGAACTGTTGAAGAATATTACTATATCAGTAGTAAATAAATAGTAAAATAGTGAAGTCATAAACAGCAGGAGAAATAGGAACTCTGGCTCACTTTCCCAAAGTAACTAGTCTAGTGTTTTGTAATGTTCTGATTATAGCCACTTATTTAAGCAGGTTGTGAAGCTTATTATTTCATAAGGTCATGGCTGCAAGTAAGTTGAATGAATTTGATCACTGGGAATGCTCTGCCTTCATATAGTCCAACAGTTTCCAAACTTAATGTTTTTTTTAATACTTGTTTCTGTAAGATTTCACATCATCAGTTTGGCAGGATTTTTTTTGCATGATGACTGACTGTTTTTTCATCTGTGGCTTTTATTCAACAGTATGAAACGCAGCAGAGGTAATACTGTCACATGGAGGCAGTTGTTCAGGGTGTTTGTACAGTTAGCTATAAAAGTCTTAAATTACTCTGAGATTTCTGGTCTGTATCATCTTCATCCATCAACACATTGGAATTTATGTATAAGCAGATTTTTTGAATTTGTGGAATCACTGGTTTCATTAGAATTTTACACTTTTTAAGACCTCACTGTTCTAAGTCCTCAAAGCTAAGTTCACTTACACTGTTATATTTGGAAGTATCTCTGCAGAATTTGTAGTTGCTTTTGTCTTGTCTTCTATAAGATCAGCTTACAATTACATGGCCAGGACATGTCACAGGAAAACATTTTTGTACTCTTAGTAAGTCAAGTGAATGATTTTTCTTCCATCTGTTTCCCCTTGCTCTTATATAATCTCAAGATTCGTCTGCAGTTGGAGATAATGTCTCCTTATTGGAACGCTTCCTGTCAGGCAAGTCATTTTCAGGGTGAGGCTGGGTCACCGTTACGGTGTGATCCCCTTTGGACCTTCGTCACAAATACATGTGTTGTCAAATCACAGAAGAAATGTCTGATAGGTTCACTGTGGCATTGAGTGCCCTGGTGCATGGCTCACTTTCATGGCTCCCCACATATTGGTCTGTCCTGGGATTTGGTCTTGGTTTCTCTGATCTCGTATGTTTCTGGCTCATGTAGCAAATCTCGGGGTGCTGCTGTTTTTTCTTGTTTGTTTTTTAAGCATATAGTTTCTTCTGACTTGTATTTAAGTGTTCATTTTATTGCATGGGCAGTACTTGGTGAGGAGGCTTGGGTCTATGTGAAATAATCATCCTGAAGCTGTTGGTTCTATTTCATAACCATATTTTATGAAATAAGATTTTAAAAATGTATGAAAAATGTTTAATGTCCTAATTAAACATCCATAGTGTTTCAAATAAAGCAGCACAATATGCAAAATTATTAAATTACTCCAGTTAAGTATTCTGAAAATGTGTGTTCAGAACCTGGCCAGTTAGAGGAAGATTAATCTCATTCATGCCATAGCACTGTTTACTTTTTTCTAAACTTAGTTGGAATAGATGAACTTTAGCAGATTGTTTCTCCTTTAATGGGAGCCTGAAGATACCTTGTCTAATAGACTGCTCCAGCTATACCTGCTCTTTAGGGACCTGATTAGAAGCCCACACAGGAGGAAAGGAACCAGACAGTAGAAGCTTTTTAAGGTAATCAGTTGTTAGATTTCTCTGGTTTTGTGACTTGACTGAGAGAACAAGTGAGGTAGGAACTGGGGAGACATGTTCAAATGTTCTGTTGGCACCATGTAATTACAGGTTGGTTTCTGTAAAACCTTAAGGTATTACAATAATCTTTTTTGTTTGTGTGTTTAGCTTTGCGTGAGAAGAGAACAACTGTTGTTGCACAGCTGAAGCAGCTGCAGGCTGAAACTGAACCTATTGTCAAGATGTTTGAGGATCCAGAGACTACAAGACAGATGCAATCCACTAGGTAATGTCCAACAATTTCTCAGGATGGCTTGTTGGTGCTTTTTAGATGTTGATGGATAGGAATGCTCTCTGTGTAGTGACTGCAGAGAAAGACAGAATCATAGAATTCTTTAGGCTGGAAAAGACCTTTAATATTATCCAGTCCAGCTGTTAACCAAAAACTGCCAACTCCACCACTAAACTGTGTCCCAGAGTGCCACATCTAGATTTTTATTTCCAGCCAGTAATTAAGTAGTGTTTGTGATCAGGTAATTGAAATTGCTGGACACAGTTTTCTCTCTTTTCAGTGCTTTTACCTGCTGTGTGAGGCATCTGTTTTCTTAGTGTTTGTGAATCAGCTTGGGACAGGTGACAGTCACCATTCAGTGCAGTCCAGTCACAGCGGAGACTGGTTTGAGGGGGATTTGGAGGGTTGCCTTTGTGGTTTTGAGGAGGGGTGTTTGGGGAATTTTGAGGGGAAATATGTGCTGAAACAAATCAGACTTTCTTTTCTAGGAGACCATTTCTTGCTTTTCTATCTTCCAGAGAAAATTGAGTGCTGTCTTTTTTTTTTTTTCCTTTATTCTGAGAGGCCTGGTGGATAAGCATCCTTTTGGCCTCATAGGACACATTTTAGCAGTCCTGTGCTCCCCCCCCACCCCTGAACAGGCTAAAGTCTTGGTATAAGATAATGCTTATAGGGGTCCTTTTAAGGTGTGTCCAACTTCTTCTCACTTTGCTTATGGGAGTAATTAAAGTAGAATGAGGGTTTTCTTGTGGCTAAGCCTGAACTGGGCCCTGTAAGAGAGTTCAGCTGTAGTCATTGAGGAAGTAACCCTGCAACTTCAACAGAAGGGTGAGTCCATGCTCATTTAGTATAAATTATTGCTTGTCTTCCTGTAGGAAGCTTTGTTACTTCTGCTGTGTGTCTAACCAAGTTGGCAGAATTAATTTGGTCCCTTGTTCAACCTTACATGCTCCAAGATTTCAAACAGAGCATGCCACATCAGACAGCACCTGTGGTTCAACTTGAATTTGAAGGGGAAGCCCGTACTTGGATTTTTTTGTTGTTGGCAACTTTTATGCATCTACTGATACAAAAGACTGTAATGTTGCTTCTGGAATTTTCTTCAAAAACCAGTGAATATGCAAATTTTTTCTAGCCTGCAGAAATCTTGAAGAGCTGTACCTTTGCTTGGGAACAAATCTCCCTGAATAGAACACATCTCTGAGGGAAGAGGAACTCAATTCAAATTTACTTCTTGTTTAAGTGTAGCTTTTCATCCGTTTTTCCTTTCCATTCTTTGCCCCACTTCCTAACTTGCTGAGAAACCTAATCAACTTTTTTGGCCTATGTTTTTTCTGCTGTGCGCTGTTTTCAGGATTTGTTGTAGTCTGAATTAGATCAATGCAGAAATGGTAAGGAGCAACAGTCCCAATATGCATGTGAAACAAGTTGTCAGTAGAAGTCCTGAAATCTGTTAGCTTTCCAGCACTTCAGAAGAAGCTTCTTTTTTTTCTGATATCACCAGAATGTACTTAGGCTTCTGCCATAAAAAACATTGCTGGGATAAGTAAACTATCTTTTTATTTGATTTCAGCATGGGTGTTTGTCAGATAAGCAAATGTAACTCCTTTCCTTAATATAATTATGATTTGGTGATTACACAAAGGCAGGCAGCACACGATGGCTTTTGGAAGTATATCTGTGAAAGGCCCAATTGCCATGAGCTAACTGCATTGAAAGCATTAGCTGGGACTACCTTAATTTAAAATAAGACTTCCTGATGCTGTTCCAACTCTGCTCAAATCTAACTGAACTTCTGATCCATATATAGAGTTCTTGTCTAATTCTTACTTTCCCTTTAGCCAGTTACTATAATAATGTGGCCTACAAAAATAAAAGCCTTGTTGCAGTTCTAAGCACTGGCATTTTATGGGAGATTGGTTCTGTTGATCTTTGATTCACAGAAGTGAGTCAGTGGTACTTACTTCAAGTCAGAGTTCCCCTTTTTTTTCTGTGCAGCTGTTGGAGGACATTAGAATTGCAGAGGAATAGTTAGTATTCCTCATTCTTGAAGTATGTTCCACTGGAAAAAATCCATGAGATTGTCATTCTTGGTTTCTTTGGCAATGTGCCATTTCCCTGTAGATTCTTATACCCCAAGTTCTAACTAAATGAACTCACAGCTTTACAGTCAGTTGATTTCAGAGCAAATGGGGGAATATTCTCCTGCATACATTTTTACTGTCTTTGTCCCAAGAGGATTTTACAGCTTGATGCTCTCTTCTCTCTTCAATTAAATCTTGAATCCATGTTCTGTCAAATATGATAGTTCCATGAGTTGTCACAGTTGTCTTTACAAATTGAGTATGGATGTAAAGAAGAGATGAAGTTGAGGGCAGCTACAGGTATAGAAACATGTCCAGGGGTGCCAGGGACTGGAGAATAGAAATATTTTTTTATTGTAGAAAGGCAATCCATATCATCGAAGTGCCACTTTTTCTCTTTCATGCATGAACCAGAGTTCAGCTATGTGTATGAATTGAACTGCAGTTCTTCTTGCCAGAGGATTGCAGCAGAGTTTGGATGGAGTTCTTACTGCATTGAAAAGCTGGTGTGCTAAAATTTCACTCTAAGAGCTGATCAAGATCCATTGTAGGGACTAGATAAAAAGTTACACACCAAGTTAACTTGTTTAAAAATGAGTACCTGAAGTTCTGTGGTCATTACTGTGAGATTCATTGGTAGTAGACAAATTCATGCTTGCTTGCAGGAGGCTTGAACTTTGCTTTGATACAGATAATGCTGCTTGTCCACTATTAACCCTACTGAATAAAAAAACTTCAGAAATGTGGTCCTGTGCCCATCAGATATTTAGAACTCCCTAAGTATTATATTTATAGCTGCATTCTGCAGGCACTTGCTGCATTGATAGAGGTATTCTTGCTAACAACTGTGTCCCAGTGCTAACAGTGGGATAAACTTGTCTATTTTACTTGAGTCTTTGGCATTTTTTTCCTGTCTTCTGTTAAGTTCAAACTGCTTGGCTGGAGTAACTGCTGTGGAATTAGAACATGAGCGTGGGAAGAGCTCCAGGTCAGAATTCAGCTGTTGTGCTAAAAGCTTAGGGTGCCATCAAGTTTAAAACAACCTCCCACTTAACTCTAGTTACTGTTGCAGGTGCCATTCTCTATTGACAATTATAATAGTTTTAAGACTTTGAAACTTCTTCATGACACTTCAGGAGTAGTTGGCTTGCAATTTCTGCCTTTGATTTTGCACAACAAATGGAGGTATCTGACTTCAATTTATACTCTGTTTGGCTATTTTTAACAGCTAAAGGTTGTGTAGTATGTTGTGTGGTGGCAATCAGTTTGTTTTGTAAAACCATTGGGTTTTATCTTTTTATTATAGGGACGGTCGGATGCTGTTTGACTATTTAGCTGAGAAGCATGGTGTAAGTGTTTTAATTCTTACATCTGTCTCAATCTTGTTTTAAATATCTCCACCCAACCTCCCTCACAGCTAACAGCATTGAGCAATTAGAGACTTGTGTTTTGGCCTTTTTCATGTCATTGTAGCTAATAGGCAGAATTCCTCATGCTAATGTATTTTATTTCAATGTCTCTTTATAAGAACAAAAATAAAGCTGGAACTTAGTGTTAGGTGCATGCTTGTAATTAAGATGTGCTTTACTTTGTAATACAGAATTTCACCTTTTTCAGTATGGATCTAATCTTTAATTCAGTGGCATAGTCATATAATGTCTTCCAAAGAACCTGAAGACTTCAGAGGTTACTTGACTGTTAAAGCTGGCTTGTTAAGAGCATGTTTCTTTTTCCCTGGTCAAGAAAAGTTTTTTTGTTCCTTTTCAGTTTAGGCAGGAGTACCTAGATACTCTCTACAGGTATGCAAAATTCCAGTATGAATGTGGTAATTACTCAGGAGCTGCAGAATATCTCTACTTCTTTAGGGTCCTGGTAAGTTTTGAGCGTTTCTTGGTTTGAGGTTTTATGTTGTGATTTGTTTGGGTTTTTTCATTGAAATAATTAGTTAAGTAAGTGGTATATGTTAATTCTTAAAATATAATACTCTGGAGCTTTTGTCAGACAGTTACTGTGCACCAAAGAAAAGTTGGAAGTAATTGTTAATAATAGACGCTGACTGTTGTCTGGCTATTTCTGTTATTTTCATGCTAATTCAGAACTGTCCTTTAAATTTGTAGGTCTTGTGGTATCATTTAGTTGCATTATACTGCTTCTTTCCCCACTGTAAATTTATCTTAGAAAAAACTTTAAAAAAAAAAAAAATGCACACTTGGGTTTGTGCACAGATGGAATCAGCAGTAGTGAGAAGCTCACAGGTGGATTAAACATAATTGGTGGTAATTGTGAACTGTCAGTTTCTTATCTGAACTCTCATCTGTCTTGAGTTTTGTGATGGATTTAAGAGTGTAGGTAATCTGCCTAGAAAATGTAAATGGCTCAAATGAGAACTGTAAAACTAGATCCACTGTTTCTGAAGCAACTCTTGATGTTGTCACTGACATCATTTGTTCATGGCAGGAGTAAATTATGAGAATGAAGATTTAGTATCAGTAAGAATCTCAACACAGTAAATTCATTGTTGATCAGCAAATGTGCCATTTTACTAACAAATGGAAATTTTAAGCTAACTGCTTGAAAATCCAGATACTATAGCTAGTACAGCTGCAGTATCTAAAGGCACTTGCTGTGAGTAGCTAACGGTAATTATGTGATCTGGAACCAGCATGGTGCAGGTGAACCTCCTCAACTAAAAGTATCTGCTCAATTAGCACTTTGGTTGCCTGGAAGATAACTCCTGGGTGTCTCAAGGATGTGTGGAGTGGTGGCTGAAGATATGGAGTGGTTCATATGTTTAGGATTGTTTGCTGTTTAATTTGTAGTCTCATCTAAAAATATTATTCTTCTGAAATAGAACTAGAGTAAATTACCATTAATCACAGGAATTACTGTTATTAAAAAAGCAATAGTGGTAAACCAGCTATTTATTTTTTCTTTCTAAACGTAAATGGCAGCATGGAGCTTCAGTTTTCTTTGACAACATTTTCTGGTTTCTACTTCAAAAGCTTTACTGCTGTTTTTCTGTACCTCAGTGGCTTTTTCATAGTACTTCATTTGGAAAGATAGAACCGGGCAAATTTTATGTCTTGTGAATTAAAAATACTGCCATAAAAATATTTATTTAAAGTAAATAAAAATTAAAAAAAAAAAAAACAAACAACCAAAAACCCATAGAGTATGACTTTGTTGCTGTTGTTGAAAATAGGTTCCAGCGACAGACAGAAATGCTTTGAGTTCTCTGTGGGGAAAACTGGCATCTGAAATTCTGATGCAGAATTGGGATGCAGCCATGGAAGATCTCACAAGACTAAAAGAGACTATAGATAATAATGTAAGTAAGATCTTGGTCATACTAGCAAGGTGGGAGGTTAGAAGTGTTTGTATTCAAGTTTTATTAAGAATCACTTGCTGAACTGTTGAGTAGTTTACCACCTTTTCACTAGATGCTTTTTAATAGTGGGTGAGTCAAAGGGTGCTTGTAAAGAAACAGTGAAGCTTCCTTTTTCAAATTGCTTGCTTCCCTGTTGCTGCATTTGAAAATGTAGCTGAGAACTTTTAAGGTATTTCCCAACAAGAAAAAAAGTTAATCTTAAGGATGAGTTTGAGGCCAAGGTATCATGTGAAATTGTTTGCTGCTTAAATTTCAGGTAATTGTCCTATTTATTTTCTGTAAAGAAGAAAATGCATGTAGCTAAACTATACTCTTCACACATGAAAATAACACTTGTGACAAAAAAAAAATGCAAGATAGCTTGGTTTTGGAAATAGTTTTCAGCCAATTCAGCTTCCTCACCAGCTCCTGAGTTCAGATGAGCACCAGGAATGTGAAGGGGAAGAGTGGGGCTGCAGGACTAATTTGGAGCAACTGATGTGATTCAGGACCTCTGAGTCTTCCTTTGTGCTTGTGGGGCTTTAGTGGCTGTGTCTGAAATGTGAGTTTCTCTCTTGAACTAGAATCTTGGGGAGGTGTTTGGTGTTTTGGTTTGGTACCTCCCCCTCCCCACTTAGAATCACTCTTTTATCTATGTGGCAGATAACTAACGTTAACAGACTTTGTTCTCTGATTTTTCTCATTTTTAGGAACCTATATGGTTGTAATAGATTATTAAATTTGACTTATTCATTAGACTCCAAATTTTTTTTAAGATAGACTTGTAGTAGCTAGTTGTCATGTAGCTCTTTGATTATTGCTTGCTATGTCAAATAGATTGCAAAGCAATGTGTTGAGAATCAGCTAAAGTGCTCCTGGAATTTGGAGCTAATATAGATACTTAATGCACAAATACGGATCCAGCTCTAGCAGCTGGATGGAGTGAAGATAGCTACATTCTTACTTCTTGCTTGAAAGTGGTTCTGGTGTTTCCTCATCTTCAGTGGCAAAAAACCGCCTGTGAGGGTTTAGAAAGGGGGAAAAAATTGAAAAGCTAGAGAAACCAAGTACTCCCTCAGATCACATTTGAGGAGGGAATAGCAAACAAAATCAATACTAAAAATGGAAGCACTAACTTGGTATGGTGGTCTTTGGAGAACTAAAGTCTATGCCTTTGTAACAGAATATAAATTTTGGTAAGCAATTTGGAATATAATATTGGAAAACTTATATTGGTTACAACTTTAATCAGATTTATCTTTAATAAATGACTGATTAAAAAGCTAGAGTTCAAACTTGGCCTGAGAGTGATAACAGCTAAGAGGAGTCAGTGGAGAATGACAAGTTTTTGAACAGTTGCAGGGTTCTGTGCATTATTCTTCTTGGGGCCTTTCTGTGTTTTATCTGACTTAAACCAATGTTACGTTTCCTTTTAGTCTGTCAGCTCTCCGCTGCAGTCTCTTCAGCAAAGAACATGGCTCATCCACTGGTCTTTGTTTGTGTTTTTCAATCATCCTAAAGGGAGAGACAATATTATTGACCTTTTCCTCTACCAGCCACAGTAAGTTGCATTGTGCCATGTTGGATTCTTTAAATCAAAGTGAAAGCAGATGATGAATATGCAAGATTGTTGAACTTTTTTTTCAGCCAAGAACCTGATGCTGTTTCAGAAGTTATACTGATATTAACACTTAAAATATTTTTTCCAAGCCTTTTTTAAAAATTTTTGTATAATCTGCTTTTCATGGTTATACTTCCCCTTCAAGGAGAAGTGATAGTGAAGTAGGAAGACCTGTCTCTGTTTTCTGGTGCTTTAGAAGGGACAAAATAACTGATTTTGCTAGATGATCAACTCTTACCACATCTTGTAGGTCTGTAGGAGAGGTTACTGTCCTTCTTAGACTTTATAAAACCTGTTTAAGAAGGGTTCTTGAGGAAAAATCAGAGCATAAAACTGAAAATTGAAACACTAGCCATTTTTGAGAGAATTGACTGTGTAGATCTAGGAGTCTAGAACAGCACAGCACTGGGAAATGAGTTAAGTGTTGCTCTCCTTTTAGAGATCTGGTTGGAGGTTACATATTAGAATGTGATTACATATTAGAATAAAAATATTACTGAAGAAAAGCAGTTAAATTTTTTGCATGACTGTCCCAGTAGAACGCAAATTTGTAGTGGGCTGTTTTTGCCTCCGTTTTGTTTTGTAGTGTATTTGTTTGTGGTTTTGATCCGAATTTATCCTTGCCACTTGTAAATACAGGCTAATTTATTGGAGATTTGAGCAGGGAAGTTGGGGGCTTGGATGACAATAGAAAAGGTTTATCATTAATACTGTTTTGACACAAAAATGCATTATCTGAGGTGTTTGGGTTTTTTCTTTCTAGGTATCTCAATGCAATTCAGACCATGTGCCCACATATCCTCAGGTATCTGACTACTGCAGTCATAACAAATAAGGATGTTCGAAAACGTAGACAAGTGCTGAAAGATCTTGTCAAAGTTATTCAGCAAGTAAGGACTGAACCATCTGTTAACTTTTCTCCTCTTTTTTACTGAGACATAGTAATAACTTTCTACTAATGGCACACTTACATATTTTGGTGCTCACTTTCTCTCATTGAACTGATTTTTCACTGAAGCAAAGTACATGTCAATTAGTGGGAAGACAAATTCTTTTCCTGCTTTCATGTCAACAAGCAATGAGTTAAACAGAATACACACTCAATTTTGCTTTTCTTTGTGTGATTAAATGCAGAAAATTAAATGAGATATGTGAAATGGCTTTTGGATCTGATTATTCTTTTTCAGCCATCGCTTCAAGGAATTGTGTGCATAAGGGATCTTGTTTGCATTTCAAAACCACTGAACTGTGTGCTTTTTCTTGAAAACACTTGCTGTCACAGTTATGAGGATGCAGACATGGACAAGACCAATAAAAGAATTGTGCTTAATAGCAGTTCGGGGTATATGGCAAAGCTTTTGATCTGAAATCAGTATGCAACTTGTATACAAGCCATCATGCTTCAAACACTTTTAATGATAATAACACATATTGTGAATAATAAACTGTTAAACGTGTGACAGTGCAGTTACTACAGGCCAGAGATCTGTTCTGTCCACTTCAAGCACTGATGTAATTGCCTGTACAGAGCACAAACAATGCAAAGATAGAAGTTTAAGCCTATCTTGATCTGGTTTGAAGCATCAGTGCTCATAAAAGTAGCATTAGAAGCCACAAACTAGTGTAAGTTTTAAGGCTTACCCTGATCTTAGCATTGGTACATTTTACAACTTTTTCCTTTTGTTTTATCTTGTACAATTGGTATGAATAAAAAGGATAACAAGGGCGTTCCTTTGAAAATACCAACTCTGGCTTTGGTTTTGAAATGTAAGATTTATTTCATAGTAATATTGTACTTTGGTTCATTATAATTAAATCATGAAGTGATAGAGATTCCAGAGATTTGGAAGCAGTTCAGACATAACTGGCAACTTTTTTTACGTAAGAAAAACAAAGCACTGAATTACATTTTGAAAGCAATTTAAATTTAAAAGGTGATTTAAGACTTAACAAAATGAATCATAATGCTGAAGCAGATAGTGACGGATACTGAGTTGTCTTAAAATGTGCATTAGAGATGTCTTATGTCTTAATTTAGACAGATGTAGAGATCTAGTATTGTTCCTGCCTTGTAGTTAAATATCAAAATAAATACAAACATTTTGTGTATAGAAAGTAGTGCTAATTGTGTTAGTGGTGTTGTCAATATAAATTGAATGATTGCTCAGTATGAAGGATTTGGTGTTGGACTAGTTCTTGAAATCAGCATTTAGGAACAATATGTTCTATAGTATTTAGGGAAATCTGGAGGTTTGATAAGGAACCAGCTCTAGCCGCTGGCATTTTTCTAACCCAAAGATTACAGCACTAATTGCTGAAGATGAAACTGCACCAAGATGATGTATTGACTTGTTTCCAGTATTAAATTTTGTTGGAAGAATTTAAGTGGTACTGGAGTGATCTTGTGGCCTTGATTTCTAATTGTTCCTAACTTTTTGGCAGGAGTCCTACACATACAGGGACCCTATCACAGAATTTGTGGAATGCTTGTATGTTAACTTTGATTTTGATGGCGCACAGAAGAAGCTGAGAGAGTGTGAAACAGTAAGTTTTATAGCATTTATAAGACTTTTTTTCTTCAAGTAAAGATATCTCAAATTCTGTGGCCAGCTAATTTGCCACTGTTGTATGATGAAGTTTAATTCATGTGTGTGGAGGGTTTTGGGTTATGGTGGTTGTGCTTTTGTGAGGTGTTGTGCTTTTGGGTTTTTTTTTTTTCACAACTAGTTTCAAAACACTTAAACAAGACTTACCAGTAAGGATATAGCTTTAAAATTATGTTTAAGGAGTTCTAGAACAGGAAGTGTATAGGTGTTCAGGCATTTGGCTGAGCTTCAGCTTTTCTATTAGTGTTTGAAAAGCGCTTGAGGAAAAGCTTAGATTTCCTTCTGTTGTGAAAGGCACTGCATCCCTGAACGGTGATGGTGAAAAGCAATGTGAAATAACATTAGGAGACTCAAATGTGTGTTCTTGGGAAAAATCTTCATCTACTACAAATGGCTGAAGCTACCTAACACTTGGGTTGATGAGTATAAAAGTTAGTATTTCTAATAGCTGAATACTAGTACTAATTAGAGGTTTTGGTTTGGCTTTGCTGTTCATTAGTACTAATCACCTAACTGGATAAATGATAAAGCTTAGAAGCATCTGCACAGGGTTGGTGGTCCTGTAGCCTGAGCTTTATAGGCACACTTGCACTGCTAAGTAAGCTGGCTTGCATAGTGAGGAAAACACTAGATTAAATTGAGGAGTGAGAGAAGAATCCTACAATGAAGGGAGGTGAAATTTCTCATGTTGGAGGGATATTCCATAGAATTGTAACAGCAGTAGACCTTGTTCTCTTCTTGAGTCAGACCTCAGTGATCATGTTAGCATGTGATTTTAATTTAGCAAGCTGCAAAAGAAAGGAAATTTCTACTGAATCTGTAGCTTCTTCTCCACATTTTGGAATGTACCACAAAATATTTTCACTCATCTGGCTTACTGACAGTCTCTACCAGTAAATTATCACTGCCATGTTTGTTCTCAGTGTTCCCTTCCTCCTTACCCTTGCAGGTGCTAGTGAATGACTTCTTCTTGGTGGCATGTCTTGAGGACTTCATTGAGAATGCCCGTCTCTTCATATTTGAGACTTTTTGTCGCATCCATCAATGTATCAGCATTGGGTAAGATAACTTCTTAATACAGCAGTGCAGAAATAGCAGCCATGGATAAAAGTTTAACAAAGTGTCGACTTCAGTAGCAAAATAGTCACTCATCAGATGAAAAGCATTCATGAAAATTTAATTGGATACTTTTCTTTCTAGTTTTATAGCTCTAATGTGATATATGTAAATTGCAACAATTGTATTTTAAAGTTGAATTCTTGTGGTTAACTTTAAAACAAGCTCTCTCTACCACTCCCAGCCACCCAAACAGTGCTTTCAAGCTAAAACTTTCTCATAGTGTCAAGTTAAATCTGTACTAGATTTAATGGGAACGTTCATACCCAGTGTCTCTTAAGTCCAGATGTCTTAATTTGGAGTTGCAATATCACCTCTCTATCAAAATATATACTACAACTACAGCAGTTACTGAACTTACATTCTGTATAGATGTGTCTAGTGGGTATCTTCTTTCTACATGTACAACAGTGGTTCTTTATTATAAAATTATTTTCAATAAAAAATAGATCTTACTCCCTGTAGCACAATGAGTGATCCAACTGTAAGAAAATTGTGTTCTTACTAGCAAGGATTTCATATCATTTACAGAAACTAATTTTGTAAAAGCAGACTTGTCAAATAAATCGGCTCCAGTGTCTACTGTAGAAAACAAGCAGGAAGGTTTTATGCATTAGTTCTGCAAGCTTATTGAAAGGATTGCTTTTTTTTCCAGTCAGGTGTGGTGTATTTTAAGAAGTCTTCATAGGAAACTGAACTAGATGCTGTGAAGAAAACTTTCATACTTATATTCATTTTTATAAGGAGGCTAATATTTTATCTAAAATGATTTTGGGCAGAGTACTACACGTTTAAGGATAAAGGGTTTTGAATAAGTATTGGGAAGAAGGAAAATGAGGTTCTGGGGATATAAAACATCATAGCGTCTTGCTGTTTTCTGTAAGTGATTTTTGGTACTGTGAATACTGCATGTATTCAGTCACAAGTTTTCAATGAAACTAGAAGTTTCAGCTTTTTAAGCTAAAGACTAAATGTCTTTCCAAGAAGTTGGCTTCTCTGGCTCCAATCAATAAGCAGTCTGGAGGTATATCTCAAGTGTGCATCAAGTATCAGTCAAAAGATACTGCTAAACTGTTGATGACATATCAGTGATTACAGCAAAAACAGTAAGCTTTATTTAACAAATCCAGTTCTATGGTAGGTGGTTGTCATTCATTGTTTGTTACTTATTTGAGAGTTCATATGTTTTTTGTGCCATGTGTGATATTTCAGCTTGAGGTATGATAGAAAGTATTGTAGTTGGCTCTCCTTGTTGTGTAAGTGGTTCCTAACTATAGGTAGCAGTGCCTTTGAGCATTATGGTGTGTTCTGAAGCAAGTGATAAACTTGGAACTGAGACACAGGTCAAACAGACATGGATACTGGTGCCACGTATCACTTCAGGTAATTGTATGTGGAATCAGTCATCAGTAATGAGATTCTTTTCAGTAGGTCATCCTGTTTTAAATGGTGGACATAAGCCTTAACTTCTGTGAGCTGTGACAATCATGAGATTTGAGCTTGTTAAGTGGAATATGTATTTTTTTTTTTGTGCATTTCAGACTTGGTTTCGAGGAAATTATCCAGCTGCATTGCTTTTAATTAAATGTTTGACTGAGGCATAGTGCTTACATTTCTTTGTCCACAAGTGATCTCCATTGCTATTCTTGGAGCTGAAAACTAGTTGGTTATGCCACAGTGCTTGATAAGTACAGTTTTAACTATTCAGAGCAAATTTGAAAACAATTAGTGGGAAATCTGCTATTCCTTATGTTAAATGGAAAATAGATGGCTTATTTAATGTCTTTAACTACTTAAATCTGTCAGAGCTGATATTGTCCAAAGGACATGGTTGCTTTATCAGTTGTAATGTAAAATTTTCACATCTCAAATCATCCTGCAATTAGTTGACTGCTTGAAATATGTTTAATGGGGAGTAATAGACAAATTGAGAATGCTTTGGTTAGCTTGATATGCCAGTATTTAACTGAAGAATTGAATATGCTTCTTTCTTGTCTATGCATTTTTTTTCTGGGTGTAGTACCAGGTAGACTTAAATATAAAGATGTGTGGCATTCAATAAAATTGCCTTTTAAGTTTTCGCCTAAAAAGCTTTCTTCACTTAATACTTGCCCTAGCATGACCCAAATAAGTGCATTTCCTTATAAAGCACAAGGACAGAAATAATCTGTTCTTCATTATAATTCACTAATTTTTCTTGGATTATAATGGAGGCCTTTATAAACAATGGAAATCTGAAATACAACTTTCTTGCTTCAGTTCTTTAGTATGAATGGTGTTAATATGTATTTGTAAATTGAGTGTGTCACTGTTACTTGAACTGTTAGACTTGTATGGGGACTAAGCTGTAGTTTACAGCCCCTGAGTATTAGATTACACTCCTACTGCACTGTTAAAATAGTTGTTTATGTAGTTATAATCAGGGTGGTTCTTCAGTGTATTTGCTCTGGAAGGATGGTGAATGCTTCTTTTTGGCCACGAGTTGCTTTGCCAGGCAGGTACATTCTCCATGTCAGTGCATGCAGGTGCTTTGGGTGGTGCTGGCTCTTTTGGTGCAGCCTGCAGGGAGACCCTGAGGCAGAAGCCCGTTGCCACAAGGGCTGCAAGAAGGTCATTTTTTTGTGTCAAGGTGTGCTAAAGCTTTAGGATTTTTAATATGGATATCTTTATTTCCCTAAAAGATAGTTGTTACTTTAAATTTCTTATTTTATGTTAAAATTTTAAATTCACACAAATCTCAGAGCTAGAAGTTGAGGTAAAATAGATAAAAAAACCCTTTTACCCTCTCATTTTGATTCTAAGATTTGTAAGTTTTTCAAATGCACGTGACAGAAGTCCCCTGTATAGAGGTCTGCTGTTTCTGCCATGTTGCTGCATATATGCTGTATGGTCATTCATATTATAATGTCCTAATTTAAAAAAGACCACCTCTGAGAAATGGGGACATAATAGGAAATAATTTCATCTCCTAGGTAATATAAAGCATTTCATAGTTCTGCTGTGGGATGACTTGAGATGTCTCTGCCCTCTTCCCCTCCAAGCACACAGGGAGTGGGTTAAGCAAAGCCCCTGGGAAGGGACCTCTGGAAGTTGCCTGTTTCAGTCCTGTGCACCCACTTAACACTGAGCAGCACCCACTGCAGCATTCTGTTGTGCTACTTAAGCTTTAGTTGATTCCTGATTATCTCTGAGGATAGATGTTCTATGCTTTAATCCCAAAGGTAGGTTGCTTAATCCCCAATGTTTGTGGCAGTAGTCATGCTGGGCATCATCTGGAGGAGGAGTTAGTTTATCTGAATCCTACTGATCCTTCTAAATAAGAAATGCAAGAATTCCCTAGGAGATAACCCCAGCCCATGTTCTTTCAGTTGAAAAATTTCTTTAGTCTCAAGTTAGGTGCGTAATGTCAATGATTCAGAGATAGTAAAGCAGTTTGTAGCTTCTTCATTGAGATGTCTTACTCTGCCTAGAAGACTGATAATTCCACCAAATCCTATGTTCCTGATGTCTTCTATTCTCTTGTCTTCCCTTAACGCTCTACAGTTGTGACTTCAACCACAGATTAACAGTTCTAGTGGAATAGCAGCAACTCTGGTTGCAATTTACTTCCCCTTGCTTTGCCAAACTCTAGATACTTTGTTGCCTGTTTGCTGTGTCCTTTCACTGCAATAAGTTTACTGTAAGTCCAGTATTTTGAGTTACTTGGGGTTTTTTTTTTCTGTTCATATCAATGTTCACCTGTGACAAAACGTGGAATTAACTTTTGTAGTTGGAAGAAGGGTGAGATCAAGAGCACATAAATGAGAAGGCTGGTTAATGAAGACTACCTCATCTACCTAGCTAGACCATCATTTATAAAGTACTTGTTTGACATGAGTAAGTGGGAAATCACTTTCAGGTGGAGAAAGATGTTTAAGCAGGATTCTGTAAAATGGTGGGAAACTGACCTCTTGTGCAGCTTGGCATAGCCAGCTGCTTTTTAGGTCATGTCTGTAGCCCTTACCTCATGTTTGTTACCTTAGTTTGAAAGCTGATGGAAGAGTGAGTGTTACAAATGTCCTGCCTGTGAGCCAAACGCCAGCAGGAAGCTGGAGGAGCTGGCTGGGAAGCTGCAGGAAATGCCATCAGAAGGAACTACTCCTGGGCAAGAGTTTATTTTACTATGTATTTTCATTTCTCTGTCCCCCCCCCCATGCCTACTTGAAGTTGCAAGAAGTTTGAGCATAGTGTTTTTCACATCTTCTACGCCAAATTTTGTCTCATGGCTCTTGTTCCTTAAACTTCAGAGCGAAGCTTATTGCTCCATGAGCTACTGAGAGACACTTTCCTCCACTAATTAGCCTAAACATTTGTGACTGATGGCTGGATTTAAATAGGAAAAAAAGCAATTCAGTTGTTCTCTTTAATGATGGTTGATGTTTTATGTTCTGGTGAGATTGCTTAATTTACAGTTTTTTAAATCTTATTTTGCAGTATGCTGGCAGATAAACTAAACATGACTCCTGAAGAAGCTGAAAGGTGGATTGTCAATCTAATCCGAAATGCACGATTAGATGCTAAACTGGATTCAAAGCTGGTAAGGCCAGATGGATGGATCCAAATGAATTAGCTAAATTGTTCATTAAAATTTTTACATTGTTCAGGGACAATGAATTCTAATTTCTGCTGGCTTTTTTACTTTGCTCATGAAGCGTAGTGAACTTAATTTAATCTTTTTTGATCCTGTGTGTAAGATGACTTATGAAAGCTCTGAAAGGAGCGCATTAAATTTAAGGCATATGCATTCTGAGAGGTTGTTGAATTTGCTCTTTCTTATGTTTTAGGGCCATGTAGTCATGGGCAACAATGCAGTCTCACCTTATCAGCAAGTGATTGAAAAGACCAAAAGCCTCTCTTTTCGTAGCCAAATGTTGGCTATGAACATTGAGAAGAAATTGAATCAGAGTGGTAGATCTGAGGTTGGTATAAGTGGTATTTTTCTGAATTCCTGCTGTCTTTATTGTGAAATGTATTTAAGTACAGTTCTTAGCTTCTTCTTCATCAGATGTGCCTATTTCTACTTCTGGCACTACATATTAAATGGAAAAAAAGCTTATTTTCTTACAGTGAGCATTAGATAGTGATCTTTATTTCTTTCTTGCCTCTCTTCTCATTGCTAGGTAGTTCTTTTTCACTGTTGTGTAACTAGATGTGTTTGTCTGATTCTCTGCTTCCTTTAAAGGTTTTCCTTCACTGCCTGAAAAGGGCTGGTTTTGAAGGGTGACATTTATAACGGTAGTTATATTACTCTTGTTTCAAGTTGGTTGTTCTTAAAAAGTATCTGTAGTTGTGTGTATATAGTATGGAGAGAAGAATGATTGGTACTTAAGACTGGATCATGAAGGAGGAGTTGTGCAAAACCCTAACTGTTAAACCCATTCTGTGAAATCCTAGAGAATACAATCAAGTCAACCAGAGGTTTAAGCAAAACCAGTGAAAATAAGGAAGCTGGCAAGGCCATCTGGTTTTCCCCCTGTCCACTTTAAAATGCAGGAAGCTTTGTGATGGAGAACAGCAGTGTAAGATAGATGAATTTGAGGTCGGCTAAGACCCAACCATACATATGTAGAACCAAAAACCTCCAAACCACACATTAAAAGAACTTAGAAAATATTACAAGTTTTACTGGGCTTCCTTGCTGCTTGACTGAAATATTTGATGGAAGTTGGATGATCAGTGGTGGATTAGCTTATTCCATTAAAGGGAAGTCATGTGAAACTTAACATGATATTATTTTCTTAAAATATAACTGCCAAATTATTTTTATATTTTTTTTGGCATCTTCAAGAAATTTTTCCCTTTTTGAAACTACTAGCTTGGGAGACTTAGGCTGTACAACTTAATTGCAACATGTATTTCTGCTGTATCAACACTTGCCTTAAACTTATAGGATATTCTTCACTAATGAACAATATTGCCACTTATTAGCCATGTATCAGTTTCATAATGTCTCATGAATTTCAGTAACCAACAGATAATATAGTAATTTCTTCTCTACTGATCCTTATTTGTTTATTCTTCAGGCACCTAACTGGGCTACTCAAGACTCTGGCTTCTACTGAAATACTTCTGCAGAGCGTGGAAAAAACAGTTTTCATTTGACTAAAAAGCACATAAATATGTAACTTTTGAGAAGATTCTGTTCCACCTAACATTATTTGAATAAAATTGGCTAATTTTAACAGTCTGTGCATCTGTATAACTTAAATACTTATGCATTTTAACATAGCAATGTTTTGAAACAATTTGGATCACAGTTTGCAGATTTTTAAAATGTTACTTCTGTTAGATTTGTACAATGCTATTGCTGTCTGAATTTGGAAGCAGGGGATTATTGTTACCTCATTTATTGCAAACATCACACAAACAACTAAAAGTGGATGGTACAAACAAATGGCTTCCTGATGAACACTTGGCGAAACCAAAATCTCTTTCTGCACTTCATGTTTCTGTTTGTGACAGAATAGGCTTGGTAGAGTGAAGGCATGTGTAGTCTACACATTTTATGAAACTTGACCTAATCTACATGCAGAATAATTTAGGCAGACCTGTCTGTCCATTCTTCAGAATTTTTCCTGTTCTAATTCTTTAATCTTGCCCAGTCTTGGAAACTTACATGGGAGTAGAGCTTTTCGTTTCAGGGGGCAAAAAATCTCAGAAGGTCTGATGAATGAGCTGGATATTGTTTAAAGCTTTTATTTTGAAATCTGAAGTTCAGATTCACAATGCACACTTGAAGCAACAGATCTGTGTTGTTCAAGTATTGTAACTTGAAGGGGGTTTTTAAATTTGAGCATTTTTTTCATCCAGTTTCATACTTGCCTGGCTTTCCTTAGCACTGTGACACTGCAGTATGTACCTCTAAGCCAGAAAGTCCAACATCCTTTTTAGGGATCTGTGAAGCACAGTGACTCACAGTTAAGTGCGTGAATCCTGGAAAAGAGAAGACACTATCTCTGCATCGTTTCACATTTAAGGTTGAGGGGGAAAATTTTAATGATGTAGGGAGCAGTCCCTATGCTGGAGGGCAGGGTTGCTGTTCAGAGGAACTACAGCAGGCTGGAGAATTGGCCCATGGGAGTATCTTGAAGCTCAGCAAAGACAAGTGTCAAGTTCTCCACCTGGGACTAAATAACCTCATCTATCAGTACATGCAAGGGTCATGAACTAAATGGAAAGGAGCTTTCCAGAAAAAGACTTGACTGTATGGTGGACAGTCAGATGAACACAAGTCAGCAGGTGCCTTTGTGGAAAGAGGTGTGCCTGTAACAGAACCATGGTGTCCTGCCTGGGCCTCATTAGCAGAGAGCAGAACCAGCAGGTTTAGGGGAATGATGATTCCCCTTGTGGGAACGCTGCTGGAGAACTGTGACCAATATAGGGCTTCCTAATACAAGGCAGATAGTGATCCTCTGGTGCAAGTCCAGTGAAGGGATACCACATCTGTGAGGAGGCAGGAGCGTTTTGGCATAAAATGAGAAACAGAGAGCTGAGCTATGTGCTGCTTTAAGAAAAACTAAGACCAGAATTTATGGCTATCTTCAGCCCATTCAATGGGGGGATAAACAGCAAGACTGATCTTGAAAGTGCATAGGCACAGGATAAGTAGCAATGGGTATAAATGAGAACATGGGGAAATTGCAATTAAATTTAGGGGAAAAAAATAGGATGTTTGGCTCTTTTTTAGCCATAAAAATGATCAAGCACAGGAACCAGTCACCCAGAGAAGTTAAGGAATCTCCACTCTTGGAGATGCTCAACTTAAGCACTTGGCCACCCTCATAGACTTGATTTTGAACAGGGAGTTGGGCACAATGACCTACAGAGGTCCTCTCCAGACTTATATATTTTTTTTTTATGGTTCAATATGTCAAACTTCTCATGGTGCTACAGTCTAATTCTGTAGCAACACCCTTTTTGTCCAAACCCCTCGTGCTGCACAACCGTTTGTGCCTTTGAAGAACTGATCTAGCTGTGACAAATATTGTTTATTGTGCTTAATTATGTCTTTTTTTTGTCTTACAACTGTCAAAACAGTTGCACTGGCCTAATAGAATTTAAGAAGTGATGGAAGTAAGTCCAGTTGCTGCTGGACTATGTACAACCATGCAAAAAGCTATCTACAGCACAAGGATCCCCTTTATATATATAATGTTTATATATATTTTACATATATAGGGTTGGTTCCTAGAGTGGGGATGAAGAAGCAGGTTGTCTTTGGGGAGTAGAGTTTCCTGAGGCATGCTCCTTATGCCAAATTTCTTACTGTTCCTCAAGCGTTCTCTCAAGAGATTGACTAAATGACAAAGTTAGCACAGAATGTTAGGGTTTGGAAAGGACCTCTGGATATCGTCTCATTCAATCCCAACTGTAGATTCATTCTATGTAATTAGAGCCCCAAAACACTTCAGAACAATCCAGATTGTGTAATAGCCATGTTCCCTGTTCGATAACACAATTACAAAATGCTGTTGTGTAATAATTAAGGAATTTTTAAATAAGATAAAATAGGAATGTTTTTTTGTAAACAGTAGGGAAATGGCACACATGCAGCTTTCCTTTTGACAGGAAGAATTTACTTACAGTTTTAAAGTCATCCCTCAGGAGTTCAAAATTCCTATTTCTTTCTGGAAGAGACATTTGATAATTTATTAAAATAGAAAAAGAATTAATGTAAAATTGAGAGCAAACTGTATTCAGGGATGATACCTCATGTACCTACAAGTATGTTCTAAGTAATGTTTCGAGCTTTCTAAAATTCTGATTTCAGCTGAGAGGGTTTTTTTTAACAAATTATTTATTTGTGGTACTTGTCAGTCACCTGACATTTGTCTCTGCCTGAAGTTTTGGAAAAGTCTGTCTCGCCCTTAGAACCCCAAATGCAAAGATGATTGTGTAGTTGGAGAGTGCATGTGTTCTGAAGCCCTTCTGCTGTCACGCAGTTAGGGCAGTGTTTCTAAAATAATTCTCTTGAATTGCATAGTTCCCACATGGGTTTGATGGGTGATAGGGGAGCGCCTCATTGAAAATGTTGATATTCTGTAGCCTATGAAGGTCTCTAATTTGAGGTACTCTCAGTGAAGTCAATCTGCTGTGCCTTCAGTGGCCTGGTAAGAATTCAGTCCCCTATTTTTTTTCCTCCATGTGCTAGTACTGCTTTTCAAAGAGGAAGGCTGTGTTGAACGTGAGTCTCAAAGCAGGCGCCCTCTCCCAGGGTGCAGATGGGAGCTCCCTGCCCATGTTCCCCTAAGGGCCTTTCCATGTCACTGGCTCTGTAGCAGAGCTGTCCCCACAGGTGCTGCTAGCGTGCCATCCTCCTCCTGCAGGGAATCCAGGGGACCGGCACAAAATCACTCGGCTACGATTGAACTGCACAGGAGGGGAGAGCAACAGAGGGAAGGCAAAGCGTGTTCTCAGCCAAAGGACGAAGCTGGCCAGAACATGACTTTGGAGTGGGTTGGCAGTAGATGAAACTTACTTCAAGCAGTGACAATTGCAAATTCCCTCATAACTTTCCATTGACTAAGCTTTAGCAGTCTCATTAGTAGCAGTATTTTATAAACATCCAAGAATAGTTGTTCTCCTCTTTAAATTACATGAAGATAAGGTCCACTCTCTGCTGCGTGTTTTGACTTTGCTTTTACAAAACCATTTGTAGCAATGGCTAAAAGAAGCCCTTGGAAAGTGGTGAAGGAGAGCGTTTAAAGACTTCCCTCTCCTGTTTCTCTGGAAGGGAGGAAGGGAAGAAAGGTGGAAGATGGAGAAATTTTGTACTTCCTCTGCTGCAAGGACTCTTTTTGAGCAAAGCTGATTTATTTTTTCAGTAACCTTGTTGAGCAGTTAAAATGTTATATTGTCAAGTTTTCCTTCTTTTATAGAGAACAAAGATTGTAGTTTTCTCTTTAAACAAGTGTGATGTGTAAAGCTATAATCCACTGGGGGTCAAAATGTTTCATTTCTAATCTTCTTTAGAGAAGATATGTTGTCGTGTTTGCAATTTTTGTAATAAAATTTTTAATAGGTCAAATAAATGTCTTCTCAATTCCTGTTGTGGAAATGCTTTTGCAGGCTTAATTTCTGATTGCCATTCAAAGATTTTTATTTAAAAGAAGAGGGTAGTGATAAGGGCAACACTGCTGCTTCTGGTAATGGGCTGCTTTTATAGCATGTACAAGCAGAAGAATGGTGTGAGGAATTCCTAATCTTCCGTGCAATTGGCCGATAATTATGTAACTTTTAATATCCAAGAGGAAAGCAAAATCAGGTGCCTGCGAGTTGTACGTTAAAATAAAGATTTAAAGAAAACCTCACCATCAGCTTGGAAAGGCAGACATTATTCTCTACTTAGCTGTCACTAGGTTTTATGGGTTTAGGACTCTGCGATGCCAACAAGACGCACTGACTGCTGGAACTGCTTGAAGTCAGAACCAGGAAGAAGCGAGTGAAGGAGGTCAGCAGAAAGCATGACGAGTACAGCATTGCTGGAAAGTGTATTTGTCCCTCCTGTGGTTGTCAGCAGAGGATTTGGTGTACCTACTATCTTTGTAAATAAACAAGATGGTAACAAATAGATATTTCGCTCCTTATAGCAAAATAATGATGCAAAAGGCCATGGTGTGGTGGTTTGTACTGAGAACAGAGAGCCAGTAAACCTTACAAGAGATGTACATGAGCTCCTCCCTGCAGATGGATTCATGTATTCTGTAGCCTTAGAAAGGATGACAACTGGCAACAGGAGCAGAGTTATGAAACTACTGCATTACGATGGCTGAAATGCTGGGGTTTGAACCCCAAGCCCTGAATTAAGGTTGACATATGGGTGATTCCCACAGCCCTTCATAAAGGGGTGGTGAGTTTGCCTTATGGCTTCCCCCCAGGGTGCAGCCGGCCCTGCAGGGAGAGCCATAAGGGAAATGAGCCCCAGGGGTCCCGCACTGAGTTGACAAAGGTCAGGTGTCTGCTTGGGGATAAAAGCTGGGACCACTTGCAGGGAGTCAGGAGTGTCTGTCTGTGGAGTGCACTCCACAGAGCTTCCTGGTTGAGGAAGGACCTCCTGACTCTCCCTGGAGCTGGGCCCCGTCAGTTCAGACCTTTGCAAACACGGGCTAGGAGGGTGAGAGCTGGCCATGTGGCTACCTTTGTCTTATGTGTTTAACCTCTTGACCTGGCTGTTTCCCATTCCATCTATGGGCAGCCTTGGTTCTTTGTTTGTTCCACCTATTGTTGGTTGGGGGATGTCGTTGTCGGGTGTAATGTCAATTGCTTGTGAGCTAACTGACTTGTTCGTACCCTCAGCGACTGGTCACGGAATGTCTTTTCTATACTCAATACAGTCCACTCACTAGTTTGTCTTCTTGCTGGTTGTGTCATTTCTGTTAGGCCAACTAATTGGCAAAACATGTGACTGAGTAGCCAGCTGATGGGCTGTAAAATAACTTTCTTCTTTACTTGTATAATGCAGTCCTGACTCAATAAACTGTAATTTAAAGATGTGAAAATGCAAAACTGTGAGGATTCTAATATTTTCATTTTCTATGAGAATGAGCAATGTTTTGCAAAGAGCAAAATCATCATTGAATTACAGCTATCCAGAGATACTCACATTACATTGTTCTAGTGGAGGATGATGCTTATGAGATCATGCACTTGCTGCAACAGAAGTGTGGAAAGGTGCTGGCTATGCTGCTCAGCTACAGCTGGCTTGGCTGAAATGGCCACAGGCTGGAAGCTGTGTCACAAAACTTGCAGATTATATTAATCTAATGTCATGTGAACCATGGTTTAAACCCCCAGCCCTGAATGAGGGTTGACATATGGGGGATGTCCACAGCCAGGTACGAAAGACCTTCTTGATTGGTTTTCAGCCAGGGTCTGGCCAGCCTTGGCTGGGAACCAATTAAGAGGTCACCACCAGGTGCCCCTGCCTTCAGCATTAACATCAGGTGTCCTGCTCCCAAGTTAACAGTATAAAAGCTGGCTTGGCCCCTACTTGTTTTGAGGGAATTTTATCTATGTAATGAACATCCTATATAGAATTGCTAGTTACTGGAAGGGTTCCATAGCTGTCTGTTGCAGGCTAAGCCTCCAGTGGTGGTAGGGTGTCAATACAGCTGGGAGCAGAGGAAGGAATAATGGCATCATTAGTTGGACTGGCTGCCTGGGTCTTTGGCCAATCTGCTTCTGCTTCCACTGCATCCAGCTCTGTGAGTGACTTTATAAACCTTGTCATTCCTCTGGTGGTTGGCCACCTTGGATCCCTTGCACATGACTGAAGACCAGAGGGAGGGATCTGGTTTGTGTGTTGCCCACTAATGATAATATCCTTCCTATTGGGACAAGTGGTCAGCAAAAGAGTGTGGTATGTGGGAGTATTTAGGACAACTATTGTTATATTGATGTTGGAATCACTTAATTGCTGTCCTTTAGTGATCAGAGGTTATGGTGTTTAAGGAAAAATTGTTCTGTGTTGAAGAACTGTTTATTGAATGTGTAGAGTTATCAACCCTGGGATTGAATGATGAGGCTGGCTGTGGAAGGATTAAGATTCTAGACATGGCTTGGACACAGACTTCTTGTTTAATGCCACTAAAAAAATGTAATCTTTGTATCAGCACTGAGGAATTAGAAGCTAAAATACCTTCTTGGAGTATTGGGATGTGGATTATTTTAATATGTTTTCATGTCCTTGTACAATAGAAGCCTCAGAAATGCAATTTGTTATTTAATAATAATTGTTTAGGTTATATTTAATTTGGATTTTTTTTCCCCCCCTATTTAGACTGCTTTAAAGGAAGTTTTTCCTCCTGTGCTACCAAATTGAATTATTTTTTAAGAAGTAAAATGATGATAATATTTAGAGTAAGAGATTAGCCTACGTGAAGCTGCAGTTCATCATTCTTGCACACGTGAATCTTCTGTTGTACGATTTCTTTGATATAAAAACCTTTTTGATAATGATTCTTTAGAAAAGAACAGGAAATATTGAGTTTTGAGCAGAAGATTTTTTTATATTTTGTAGGTTTGAGTCTTGAGAATAGAGAGCAAAGTGTTAATTTCCTTTCTGCAGGTTTATTTTTGACCTAACTAGGGACTATTTGTTTAGTGTCATACCTTTCTGACTATGTATGTAGGAAAAGACCTATTTTAACTTCTTTTTTATCTCCATTCCTCACTTCATTCTGCCCTATAAATCTTCCTAAAGGATCTGAAACTCACTCTGGGCAGGCACCTTCTAAAGCTCTGAAAACACTTATTGGAAATTGTTAGTGTGAAAAACATAGTCCAATATATGGTCTGATTTGAATATAAAGCAATTGTTACCAAGAATGAGAAATGTTAGAAAATTTCTGTGGGTCTGCAGGAGGTTCAATTAAATTAGAAAGAACAAGGACACTCATCTATTTTGGCTTTCAACATGGTTAGATATTAATTTCTTGTACAAATTCCATCGGTGTTGTCAAAGAATATACTGTTTCAACTCAAATTACTTGCACAGCTTAAAGGTGCTAACACTGTGCAGCACCCTGCCCTGCCAAGTAAACAGGGTTTATGAGAGGTCAAACACTTGTGGTTATCGAGTTGTTACTGGTATGTCCAACTATAGATTGAGGGATGTAATTTGGACAGTCACATCATTCAGATTTTGGCTGCATTTTGTGAAGTGCCATGGGAGCCTTTTGGATTGAAGGTGCTTTATTTCAATAGTACAGCAAAGGAGTACCCTGATACAAAATGAGCTTTCCATTTTGACTTCACTCAATCCTTGTCCCCAAAGAACTATCTGACTGTACCTTGTATAATTTATTTGTCAATTCTGTCAAAAAGCAGAACTTGTGTTGCTTGGAGGGCCTTCATGCCAGTTCAAAATTAAAAGCAATGCACACTGCCAATAAGGCAAACGCCTGCAGTCTTATTGAATTTCTTTCTTCACTCCTACTCGCCACCAAAACAAGCTCAGAAGGGGGGGGAAAAAAAAAAAAAAAAGGCTTGTTAAAGCCAACAGAACTGAAAGCTGACAAAACACTATATTTTTTTTTTTGAGGGAGGGGGGAAAAAAAAGCAAAACTACATATCAAATGTTGTTGATGGACTGTCAGGTATGTGCTTTCCTCCTGTATAGAGCCAGACTCAGTGGGACTGTTGAACACATGGGCAGAAGGAGCCACAAAGAGGCACATGTTGTGTTAGTTTAAGCCCACATATTCCAGGAACCCACCATGTTCTCTTTACCTGCAGCTGCTCTACAGGTTCTGACTTGATTCCATGGAGACAGCCAACACAGTCCTACTCTCTTTTACCCCCTCTATGTATTAACTCTACAATTGTGAGGAGCAAATAGAATATAGAAGGATATTGATCAGCTGGCAGGATTCATCTGTTTAACTAATGGTATGCATCCATTTGTGCAGGGTGCATCCACTCAGAATCACAGGTCCCAGAGCAGTGGGCAATCTGAGATGCAGTATTTGCCTCCCCAGTGGTTATTTCCAGCTGTATCATTCTCAAACTGAGGAATTACTACAGCCTCATATGAGTGAGTCAAGTTAAAAGGATGTGAAGGGAAGGCAATGAGGAAGCCTCCACTCCAGAAGAGTGTTTGAAAGGGATGTCCAAAGGAATGGGACACAACAAGTGGAGGACGAAGCCTGGGGAAAAAGAACAAAGACTATGAAATAACATGAAGAATGTTACAAAAAAAAAAAAAGACAAAGAAGCTGTCAGATAAGAATCAATATGGGGAGAAGTGTTAAATCATCAATGCACAGGGCTTGTCAGCCAATGACACTGGTTGAAATGTAATTTCTAACTGTCTGCCAGCTATAGTTAGTGGTAATAACAGGGATGCAAGAGCTGGACAAAGCATGATGGGAAAAGAAAGAGGATAAAATAGGCTCTAGTGTTTGTCTCTTAATTTTATCTGTTTTCTGTGTGTTGGCTCATTAGGAATCCCACCTGCCTGCCAAGGGAGAAACCATTTTGGTTTTGCATAGTTGCAGCCATATGGAGGAAAAGAGATACCGTGTTGTCCCTGAAATATTTTTTTCCTCTTTAATGTAAGATAAGATATTTTGGGCACACTGTGCTGCTTGCATGGAAATATTACAGTTGAGGAGTTAAATGGCAGAAATAGAAATGGAATAATAAGCTTGAGGAAAGTAGTCTGGTTGGCAGCTTATTAGAGGTTTTGGTTAGTAATTATAACAATCCAGAGGCTTCTAGTACCACAAGCGTCTTTCTTTTCTTTTTGGTTTATTTGTGATGAGAGAAGAATGATAGAAAAGATCCAATTCTAGATTTCCAACATTCTTACATTTTTTTTTCTCTTGTGTTTGGAATGGTGATTTATTAAGTGACACCAAAGCAGGCTTGCCGCTGGGGTAACAGCACACTGCAGCTCTTAGCCATCAGACAAAAGGCTCCAAGCTATAATTTGCATAGGAGCTCTTATACAAAATGCCACAAATAAATAACATGATGTGGGGATGGCCAAGAGCAAGAAGTCATCACAGTCCAAACCTCCCAGAGCTAGAGGAGGAGTCTGGCTGAACGATCCTTCATTTAAACGAGAGAATAGTTCTCATACTGGGGCAGCTTGCCAGGAACCGTAAGAATCAGTTTATTATTACAAGATTGATCTAAAATGAGGATAAAAAATTACAGAGCATAGTTACTCCAAGTACTATAGGTAGCTTATGTGTCTTGATGCTGTCAAATGGCCTGGACTATGAACCTAGACATGTAGCTGTTTTGTTAGGAGCTTCCAACCCCAGACCTGCTTTCAGGATCCTTCCATAAGCCCCCTTCCAGATGCATCTGTCAAACTGTTGAATGGAAGGTACAAAGTTCACTGGGGAATTAGGTCTTTAAGCCTATTCTTTACAGCCACCTGATCTGCCCACAAAAAATTTAGTAAATAGCTGTATGTGAACAGGCCTTCAACAATCTAAAGCATTCATGGAGCTAAGGATGTACTCCCCAAAACAGAGATGTGACCATCTCATATGAGGGTGTATACATGCCAGCCTAAAGTTACCTGATAAAGGTACTAGTAGCAATGAGGATGTCATGCTGCAGGACTTGGCATGGATGAAGAATCTCAGAAAGATATCACTGTTCTGAGCAGGTGTGCACAGTCCATGGTGAAGCACAAACCACTGATGCTCCTCTGCTACTTGCTTGCTGGCATACACTTGCAGCACAGATTTTAAAAATCTGTATTCAAAATCCCTCAGACTATAATGATGTTACAATTGCCCTGTAAATATCAAAAGAAAAGGTGTCATGGCTGCTACAGCAGCATTGTCCTAGCTACACGCTGCATTCCCGAGCTGGTTTCAAGGGAGCAGCATATCTAACTATACATCTGGCATCAAGTCTATGGGAGGTTTTCTGGAGCAACATTTACTCAGATCCTGTGAGACTTAGAGTATGTTTTCTTTGTTTTTAATTTTTCTCTTCAACCATAACTCTATTGATAAGGAAATCGGAAGGAAGAGATGTGTTAATTAAGACACTAAGTTGTGTTAAACAGGCAGAAGTGTGTAAGAACAGTCGGTATTCAACCACTGTTCTTCAACCAGGCAGTTGGGTCTCAGTAACTGGGAAATCAATTTAACTCTTGCACCATTTGTCACCGGTGGTGTCCTTGTGTGAACCCACAGGATGAATTAGTGCTAGAAAATCTTTCTACTTTCAGGTGCCTGTGTCCAAGATCCAAACCTGCAAACCTGCAATGCCTTCCATAGTTGCAGTTTATCCCTTGAGAATTCAGTGTTCCTCACATGGCTAAATCCTCAATTTTGTGTGTGCAGGCTGAGCTTTGCAAGAGCTGACAGCATGTTCCTTAACCTGGAGCCCATCCTGCATGGTGGGCACTCTGAACGTACCAGTGAGACCTGGCCTAGCAGAAAAACAAACAAAAAAGACCAAGAGGGATTGTCTGTTGTGTAGTCTGAGCACATGCCTGAGGCCTGAACACATGGTTTAGTGGCAGGCTTATGTCCCTTTTTTCCTGATTAAGAACAAGGGTTTGAACCTCAACATCTCACCTCTCAAGAAAGCACCAGGGTGGCTTTTCCTTTTTCTGCATTTTACACTTTCTAAATGATTTTTGGAGCAGATGTGCCCCAGTGATATTGAGAGTCATTCCCTTACAATTTATGTTTGAGTGTTTTATTCAAAGCAAACCAACTACTCTAAGAAAAATAAATAAACTATTAATTGAGAAGCCAGTAAAGCAAACACAAATACTTTCTATACCTTGTATAAAACCAGTGCAGTTTAAGGAAAGGTTTTGGTTTAACCAAAACTCCCTGGCAGTGTAAACAAGGTGACAAAGTGGATTTATTTTGACTGAGGTATCAGCTAGTGATATCTTAGACATATTTGCAATAGGAATCATTCTTAGTGTAGCTGTGCTAATTGCTAACTTCAGGTACTTGGCTCAAAAAGTGGCTTTCTTCTACTATTTGTTTGGATAATTTACACAGTATTTCAGGATTTTTTCATATATGTCCACAGTGTCATGCTACACATATATAACATGTATGGTTTGTGGTAGTGAATTTTCTTTCTTTTTTTTTTTTCAGAAAAAGATGGAATTATTTTCATTAGCTGCTCTGGAATGTTTTATCTGTTAGGGTACTGCTAGCTTTTATGAAAACTCTCTGCCTCCAGAGTATCTTGCTAGAAGACTGAAACAGTGGACCAAAAAAAAATAAATAAAAAAAATAACTTCTGAGACAATATCATATGTATTACAGGGTCAAATGCAAAAACAGTTGCAAAAAATTTGGGATGTAATTAAAAATGCTGCAGCTACTGCAGCCAAATTTCTGACCCAGCATAAACAGACTCTAACAGGTTAAATGTTAAAATGTTTGTCATGTAATTTTGATATGAATTCTGTTCGGATGGATCTGGGATTGTAAATTCATGATAGTTTATCAGCCTGATCAGACTGTCCACGACCAGGCCCACATCTTTTGTTCTTGGGCTTCCTAAGCAGTCTCAGACCTGTGTCCACCTCACTTGGCCTTTCTGTGGCAGCTCAGAAGCACCACTCATTTTCTCAGTTCAAGAGAGGTATGGACTTACTGGAGTGAGTCCAGTGAAGCGCTACAGGGATGATTCAGGGACTGGAGCATCTCATGTAGGATAGACTCAGAGGTGAGACTGCTCAGCCTGGAGAGGAGAGGGCTCAGTGAGATCTTATTCATGTGTATAAATGCATGTCTGATGGGAAGGAATGAGAAAGAAGCAGCCAGACTTCTCAGTGGTGCTCGGTGATAGAGAGGCAATGATTACAAGTTAACAAACATTTAATTCAATCTGAGCACAACCCCCCACTTTTTTACTCTAGGGATGGTCAAACACTAGCACAGGTTGCCCAGAGAGTTTGGAGTTTCCCTCCTTGAAGATACTCAAAAGCCACCTGGGCAACCTGCCCTAGATGTCCTTGCATGAGCAGGGGGGGCTAGAGCAGATGACTTCCAGAGGTCCCTTCAAACTTCAGCCATACTGTGATTCTGTCATAATACCCTTGTACGTGAGACTGATGAGGGAAGTGTGCCAGCACTAAACAGTGCAACCTGCTTATTTAATAAAAAAGTATGATGCTGCCATGCAGCTATGCCAGAGCTAAAGTCAGTCCCCAGACCTTGTTAGGACTGTATTCTCCAAGGTTGTCATGATGCACTCCCTCTTGCTTTGGACAGGGGTCCAAGATTTCCAGTAGTACAAACCATCTACACAAGGACAATAGTTGGGAATGTCCAAAATAAATTGCTCCCAGCAATGCAGACAGAGGAATATCCTGCTTCTGTTGTGAACTTCTGGGTCGTACCCTGGGCATGAACACTAATGGAAGAGATTCAGGAGGAATCATCTTCATTCAAAGGCAGTTTGCATTTTGCATCTCTCAGGAGGGAAGCATAATGTAAGAATGAGATATGACCAGAGGGAATGAGTTAGAAAACTATCAGGGGTATGGAGAGTTCTACTCTAAGTGTTGCCACCAGAGTTTCATGCTTCTACTCTATTGCTACTATTACCGCTGGTAAGAAAGATCATTTGCTGCCTTTCCTCCCTCTAAGTTTAAGATTAGCTCTTTGAAACTTTTTCCCTCTTTCCATATGCCTCTTTAATAATGGTTGATTTTACAGTTGTGAGTTGTGGTTTTCCTTTCTTTTGGCAGCTGCTGGGTGCACTGCTACTGGCTGGGCAACAGCTCCTGCTGCGTCCCCTCTACAGGCAATGCCGTCTGCCTTTCTCAAGACCTCTTCTGAATAGGCAGTGGGTAGTTTGCATGAAAAATAAGCAGGACAGACTTTTCTGACAAAACTATACGTTGTGACTCTACTGGCCTGGTTTTTAGATCTCTTCTATGCGTGTTGGATCCAGGCACATGGTGGCAATCTTGAGAGTTCAAATGCTTGCACAGATACAGCAAACATTTCTTTTAGTAATAAGAAGAACATGGAAAAACTTATTTAGCTAGACTGGTTTTATGTGCTGTTCTCTGCCTTTCTTTTCCACCCCCTTCCTGCAGATGATCATAATTTAAGCATCAAGCTTGATTTTCTCATCTTTAACTTTTGAATTATGTTTATTAAAACTCATGAAACAGTAGGTAGCTGTAAGCCAGTGATCCAGAGACCTCTGCTTTACTCACAAAAAGTCCAAAAGCCAACACGTGTTTGCTCCATGGAGCTGCTCAGGAAACTGTTCAAGGAGTCCTGCTGCAGGTTACAGTTGCTGGCACATTGTGTCCTCATCTAAGGTATCAGGGAGGCAGCACACTGTCCCTACTGCTCTCCAAAGAGCATAAGGGTGCTGATGCCCCCACCAGTGAAGGGTTTTGGAAAATATGGTCACCACGTGCCCTTGCATACCACCATTCTGTCAAAAAACAGATCAAAGTTCCCTATTTTCTTTTAAAAGAAGCCTGGAAAGTTCATGTCTTTCTTCTCTGCAGTAATTTACAGGCTAGGCCGCTCAGCCAGGGAGTGAGAGATGGGTACACAAACCCATCTTTGTCCTCTGTGTCCATTCACATCCACATCTTTCGCTCCACAGGTGCTGGTAGCCATGTGTTTTCCTAACTGGAAAACAGCAAGCAACGCATTGCTTCCTTCACTCACAGCAGCTTTGCCATTATTGATCACAGGCAAAGTGTGTTGTGGGCTGATCGCTCCAAAGGAGATGCTTAGCTGTAGGCTCCCAGCCTCCAGTTCTGAGATGATTTTATAGCTTGACACATGTAACAATTTATGCAGTAACTGATGGATGTACACACATCTTTTGGAGGGCAGAAACTCCAGTGCTGCGCTTTCCTAGGCTGTGGGTTCCTCTCCCCTGCTTCTGTCTAGTCTAACAACTCCAGACTTCTTTCCTGCATATAGAGGGGCTCAGCTGCCTCAGGCATGGTATAGAACCCACTTCCCCACCCTGCCCTCCTCTTCTAATTATACAAATACATTTAGAGATGGAGGGTTTGGTATCATCTGGCAAATGAGGGAAAATACTGAGCTGTTGGATAGTATGAGCATACTGGTGCTGGCTGCGTCTTTAATAAAAAAGCCACCACAACCATGTTCTGGGAGGAGACCATTGCCAGAGGTTTTCTCAGAATGTGTCTGATAAATCACACTGATAAGGCAAGGAGGATAGACCGAAAATACCGACACACATTTTGTGCTTGTTTTGCATTTAAGATCGGCGAATGCTTCTGTCAGAGATGGTCTCAGCCTTCCACATTTGCTGATTTGAAGTAGAAGCAAAGATCTGTTCATCCAAGACTTTTGAAAACAATCTACTTGGTGCCACTGTGCTTGAAGCTTCCAGGGTGAAGAGCAAGCCAAGAGAAGTCTTTCTATTATTGTGGTTAGTCTTTCTATTATTGTAGTTTGGTGGGTTTGTTGTGTGTGTTGTGGGTTTGGTGTTTCGTTTTTTATTTTTTCTTTTTTTTTTTTTTCTCCCAGATTTAGGTGCATCAATTTAGGTGACATTTAGTTGCAGGCATATGTTCCCCTTGATTGATTCTTGAAGTTCTTCAGGGATTTAGCCGCTAGTTTCTACCCCGCATATATATATGTGTCTGTGCGTATATATCTCATATAAGATTCAAGCTATCTTTTCTTAGTATTTAAAAAAAATCTTAAGTTTTGAAGGTGACACTTTGCTAACAGGAGAATGGTACCTTCCCCTTAGAGAGTTGAATTCACTTTTAAAAATCCCCTGCCAGAAATTATCCCCGCCACATCCCTCTGCATCCCTCATGTTGGGCAGATAAAGTGTGGATTTTGATACTACAACAATTGGTTACTGTGCAAGATGCTGTTCCCCAGAAGTACTAAACAGCTGGGAGTGGACTTGGGCCCAGCGTTATTGTTAGTTGTGTTCACCAAGCCAGCTATCAGTCAGAAAGTATTCAGCTGCCAGCTGTGGGCCAAACCAGGACTGGGGTGAAGGAAGGGTGGGGAGTGTCATGAGGGCATGGCAGATGATTGGTGTCTGTTTTTAGACTGAGACATGTGACTTGTAATATTCCCTTTGTTAATTGTCATGCTGGCTAAAACTCTAAACTTTTTATTTTCCCTGAAGAGAAAAGCTGATATTAAATAATGAAAATCATCATTGAGGTCCAACCAATCCAAAAATATCCATTAAAGTGATGATAAAGACTTCAGTGTTGAGCTCAGGAAAAGCAACGTGAAATAACTGCATTTGGCACGGCCTCACTCACACTCCTGCTTAAAGGGCTCAGTGGAGGCAAAAAAAGAGTCTGAAAGAAAGTAGAAATTAAAGGCAGACAACATCTTCTAGATTATCGTATGTATTATTCTGCCAGTGCAGGACTGAGTCCTTTAATACTTACTTAAGCCTTTCAGTCCCTAAGGAGCATGATTTATGGATTTTCTGCTGATCAGCTGAAGATAGGGATGGTTAAAGACTACAGCTACTTATGTACTGTGGTTCATGCTCTTGGCTCCAGCAGTCCCCTTCTCAGCCCCTAGGGTACTGTTGAAATGGCAGACATCACAGTTTCTCTGCACTATTTTCTAATTTAATTTTACTCTGAAGAATGATGACCTTAAATTTGCACTTTTTTCTCCTTCTGGTTTAGCTCTGTCTTGCTGTAAGGACAGAAATTAGTCCAATTTTTGTTCCAGAAGAAAGCTATGATACACCTTTTCAAAACTTATAATGAAGCCAAAGCTGGCATTCAGCTCCTATCCTGATTAGCAGGGATATAGAGCCCAAACAAAACAGGATTCTAGTGTGGCTTATGCACTTCTTAAAATTAAAAGCTGTATTTTGTGGCTTTCAAGTTCTGAAAATATGTCCTTGGGTACATCTGTGCAATTCCTCTGACAAAACTGAATGTAAGCTCTTTTCTTGCCCTTTCACTGAAAACCTTTGTTTCTGTGCTATTTGTCACAAGAACGTGTCGAGGGCTGGCATCCTGAGCCCAGTGAGATCATACACCCAGTTCCTATTAGTGTCACTATCTACTGCTTCTTTGGTGTAGGATTATTTAATGGTCTGGGCTAAAGGAGGTGACTGTTTCAGAGAGAATACTCATGAGTTCTCTTAATTTGTTTTCCTGAGCTTTGTTTGTTAGCTACATAAGACAAGGGATAATCAATGATGCGATATTGGAGAAGTATAATATTCTGCAGATTAAAGTGTCTCGAACATATGCTTTTGTATTAATGAGGCAATTTTACTTCTGAAACTCACTGTAGATTAACTATACAAATTGTTAGGATTTTATCTAAGGATTCTTAACTGTCCAAAATTCTTTTAAAACTCCCTCCTTTATTATCATTTGGCAGAGATACTTCTTATGTATTCCAACAAATATTGCAATCACTTTATTGCTAAATAGAGAGGCTGGAGAAAGCATGTGCTTAACATCACAACATTTAATACTTAGCCTTCATTAACATGAAGTAGTAAAGGTCTTTTGTACTTGGAAGACATTTCCAAAGCAAGTTACTAAATTGGAAGGTTATTCAGACAAGATGTTGAATACGAAATACGTTTATGCTGAATAATGAATTACAAGAAAATAATCTGCAAATTTTGACATTTTAATTAAAAAGTTTGCACTTTATCCCTTTCCTCTTAATAATAGATCTTTTTGAGAGACAATTTTGATTATCAGTGCTTATGGTGGTAACAGTTCTGTCTTTAGAGGTATCAAATAATTGTTCCTCTTTCCTTCTGTAATCAACAGGAACAGTGGGAAAACAAGGTAGATGTCTCAAAGATTGGGCTAATCTCAAGGATGATGTTATAAAAAATATCTTAAATATTTTCTCTGTTATATAGGTGATAAAGAAACAGGAAGAGCAAAGTAGAAATAAAAACTAAACATACATTTAAAACATAATGTACCAGCAATATATAAATATAATTCAACATATAAATACATATACAAACAAGCATTAAAACACATAGATTTAGATATAACAAGGAACTTATAAGAAGGTGGGGTGCACAGAGAAAAGCCAAGGGGCAATGGTCATAGCTTGCACAGAGGAAAGTTCTCTCTGCATATACGGAAAAAAAATTTACTGTAAGGTTGGACAAGCATAGGAAGAAGTCAACCAGAGAGGCTGTGGAATCTTCCGTCTTGAACATTTTCAAAACCCCACTGGACAGGGCCCTCAGCAACCTGACGTAACTCTGAGGTTAGCTCTGCTTTGAGCAAGAGGTTAGACAGATGATTCTTCCAAGGTCCCTTCCAAACTCAGTTAGTCTGTGATCTGGTGTGGGTGGGTTTGCATGAGAGATAAAGCAATGATTGCATAAAGCTTAGGGCAGAAGATATAAAATCTATGAAAAAGCATGTAAAACACTAAGTAAAAACCAGTTCATATTTCATCTCCACGTTCCACAGGTCCTTATGAAACCATTTTTCTGAAATTGTATTAGAGCAAATTTAAACTCGTACATACGTGTTGCAAACCTACTCTATAGTTAGAGTGTGAGGAGAAGTGTTGCAAAACAGAAAGCCTAAACCGGCTTGCTATACATTAATTTTTCAGTAATTTTCTGATCAATATGCTGGCAAACTAAAATCACCATGGATTATCTGCAGCTGCCAAGATGTAATTTGAACCCTCATCTTCAAAATGCAATATCCATACACGAGCACATTGGCTCTCACACACTCCAAGAGAAATATGGTGTCAACAGCTGGCAGGCAGAAACTGGCTGTCTTGTGCCAGTCCAAATTGGGAGAGGAGGATACACATCATTTAGAGCATATTTTTCTTATTACTTTTTCAGTGTCTTTTTTTTTTTTTTTCTTTCCAAAAGAACTGGAAATTAAACTCAAGAGAGCTACAAAAGTTATTTTAGAGATATTGCCCCTTCTTTCCATTTGATTCTCTGGGCACTTAATGAAAACATGAAGTTTTAATGAATTTGTTCTTCAGACAAAATGCTCAAGGATACTGCTGGAATTGTTGCATGAGTGAAGCCTGCACAAGCAAGTCAAAAACTGAAGCGTTTGATTGTATTTCAAGGAGGCAGAAGTGTCAGAAGGGAGTCAATCCTTGATCCCCTACTCAATATGCAAGAGAATTTGATTGGATTTGCTTCTAATCCCAGTCTTTTAATATTTATAGTCTTCTTCCATAAGGCATCAGGTATTTTTGCTGAGACAAGATATTTCTTAAAACTAGACTAATTTGAAATCTCTGTAGCCCAACAGAAGAATTTGGGATAGTCTTCCTTTGCTGGCTTTATACAAATCATAATTTTTAAGGAAGATTGTAGCTTAAAGTTAAAAAGAGAATGATCTCTTCAATCATTTTATTGCTTCAAACCAGAGACAATTTTATGTGAGTTTGAAGTTTCTGTGCACTGAGGATGTTACAGAGATACCAGGTGGCCAGGTGAGATTTGAAGGGAAGCTATGTGAGTGTCTAAAAGGTGCACAGGGATGTCATCTCACCCTATTTTGGGAGCTTATGGGTTTTTTTTTAGGATTGCCAAATTGCCCAAGTTGGTGGTGACCCTGGGAACTCCCTGGTACAACTCTTTGCTGAATTCAGGATCAGCTGAGTCCAGACCAGGTTGCTCAAGACCTTGTCCAAGGAAGGTGACTCCACAGCTTCTCTGGGCAAGCCTCTTCCAGTCCTCATTCAACCTTACAAGAAAAATTATTTTCTTTTATACCCAGCATGAATCTCTCCTGTTTCAGTACATCACCACTCACTGTCTCCCGTTATTCTACCTGTCAGCTCCATAAGGATCTTGGCTCCAGCTGCTCAGTAGCCTCCTCATAGGTATGGGAAGGAGCTGTTAGGTCTGCCCAAAATCCCCTGTTCTTCAAATTGAACAAGTCCAGCTCCCTCAGCTTTCCCTTACAGGGCTAGTGCTCCAGCCCCCAAAACACAGTGGCTCTCTGGTGGTCTTGCTCTGGTTTTGGGAGACCCAAAAGTGAGCACAGTATTACATTATCGCTATTTATTATTATAGATTGCATTTTGAAAAATTAAGTGTATTTTAAGAATTTAAAGGAGGTAAAGATTGACACAAAAATAAAGAATTGGAAGGTGGGTTGTATATAAATTTATTTTTTAAATTTAGATGTAAAGATTGTCAGGATGACTAATTTTTTTTTTTTTTCAATGAAAATAAAGATACATCTCTTTCACTGCAGTGTAAAGCTATGAAGACTTACATATTATTTCTGAGACTCTGGTCATAGGAAAGATCATGACTTTAGTGTATAGGAGATGAGTCACCCAGCTATGGGAATATTGAGAAATTTATTTCAAAATAGACTTTGGTATTGTTCATTTTAAGGTCTCTCTCTGCTATGTGATGAACTTAGGGATACACATCTCATCCTACAGAATCCAATAAAGCATGGAAAGGTTCAATTACTTCTTATTGCAAAACCAGAAGCACTTTGGCTTTAATAAAGCCAAAGTATAGAAGACAGGATCTTTTATAGTCAGTGAAACCTCTGTGGAAGCACAACACATAAAACTGAATATTCGGTGAAGAGAACTCTACTTCTATAAAGTAATGCGATTTCTGAGCAGTGTGTAGTGAATCATCTTGGTGCTGTTCAAGTGCATTAATTTGGTTTCCTAGCTATCCTCACAGCTGAAGCTATTGCCCAGACTCTCATCATCTGGTATTTCAGTCATTGCTACATCATCTTCTGGGGCCTTGACTAACGTATTCTTTCTATGCCCGTGTTCATTGAACATACTATTGCTTAGATGATTTTCCCAGTTCCTCACTTGGACAAAATCCCCTTTGGAAAGTGTGCAGTATTCATTAGTGCCCCGGTGCTGCATGATGGTACACAGTGCCATATCTCCAGTGAATTCCTCTCTGATTTCAGTGGGACTACAGACATGAAGGTCTACCACATTCTACAGAACCCATCCCAGTACTTTTCTTGCCTCTTCTTTTTAACCTCTCAAGCTCTCTGACTCTTTTCTCTCTGACTGTAAACATGTTCTGGGCTCTACAGACTCTGATTTGGCTTCTGAGCCATTGACACCATTCTTCCCAAAATCTTTAATGTCTTTTTCTTAATCATATCTCAAAGTTACTGTCATTCTTCATGATTTATTGACCATCATAAACAGCTGGCTATGTACTTGTATTCTTGTCCTCCATTAGCTCCATGGTTCTTCTTGTTCTCCTGAGCCTTTGTTTCCAGTTATCATTCCTTCAGAAGTTCACCCTAAGGAGATGAGGATCACCATAGTAAGGAGATACTATCACTTACTTTTCACTAAAAGTGAAAAGATCCACTTTTTAGCTGGCTGACAGGGGTTGACTAGTGGCCTCAATGTATCTCTTTTTTCCATCTTCTACCTTCTGTCTCTGGGTAGTCTTCTCTGCAAACAGAAATTTAGATACTATTTCTGTAGTGATAACTACTCATCATCTGGGGCTTGCTTGCAGATTTAACAAACAAGCATTATGTTAGTCTACATCTAGAGAGAAGATTCTTTCTGTACAGCCTGTTTTAAAACAAGAATTTTCCATCCATCATGTTGTCAAAGCTATGATCCAGATACTTATTGCCAAATATCTTGCTTTTTTTGCAACATTGTATTCTGTGGATTGAAATCCAGGTTAGCCTGCTGTCTGTCTAGCACTATATTCTTGACTATTAACTTTGTTTGTAATGCTCTTTTTCTTGCATACTTCCTCATAGGAAGTATAATCTAATTGTATTCTCTTTGATAGTGCTTCTTGCGTACCGTACCTCACGCAACACTGACAGTTCACCTCCAGTTACCATTTGATCCAGGATGCAGGTCTCCATCACTCATATTCTGGATCTTTCATAAAGTGCATTCATAGTGTGTCCTTAACAGTCCAGTATACTTAGAAAGAGCTCTTGATAAATGCTTTAAAAAAATTATATTCTTTTGAAGTCGTCATAGCTGTATTTCCTACCAAAGTCTTCAAAATGCCACTCCATCTCAGCTGCCTGCCTGGTATAGACCAACATCCTCTCACTGCCTGCAGATGTTCCCCATTGGCATCTCTTGATGTAAATCACATCAAACTACCTGAGGAAGTAGGTAGGTGTGGTACTTACATGGCATGATAGGATGCTATCCCATGGCTAGTGCTGCCAAGGATTACATGGGCTGCCTGTGCGTGGTCTATCCTGCCTGGCTCAAACTGGATGTTGAAATCTCAGCCAGCTCCTGAACCATCAGCTGGAGGTTTCCTCTGCAGAGCTGTCTCCCTCAGCTACTGCATCCCCCATTGCGTATGGGAAAAACTCAGTGCTGAAGCTTACTCCTGCTCTCAAAGTCTGTGGATTTCACTTGGAGATTCTTTCCTCATATTTATTTTCCCAGGTCTGGGAGACCTTCAAAGGAGCCCAGGCTGGAGAAGTGCGACAGGCTATCATTCCATAGAAAATGGAGAAATGTCTGAGACCTGTTTCCCCCGAAACCCAGTACTAGACTTTGAGAGACCTCAATTGTATTGTGTCAGAAGGGCATCTTCCTGAAAGTCAGTTTATACTTCAGTGTATTTTGGGCACATCCAGAAATGGAGCTCTTCTAGGAGGGAGGTTCCAATACCACACAAAGGACTCCAAGACTCTTCTCCAGGTAACTGTGACTCAAAAGACTCAAAGCCCTGTGATTGTGAGTTTGTAAACCTGAAAACAGCGAATGAGATCAGTTCCTCGTGTCCTCACAAAGGTGTAGGTAACACCATACAGTAAACACCGTACAGCCAGACTTCATTTATCTGTAGTCAGGTTGTCCGGGGTGGATGAAAAGCTAGCTTGGGTCTAACTCAATTTATTAGCTCAGGCACAGCGCCACATGTATGCAGTTAGGCTCTTTCTTGGGCCAGCTCTGCTCTGGAAAGAGTACATCTGCTTTTGTGAGAACCTAGCTGGCTCCATCCCGAGGCAGCTCAGGTATTTCAACACCACATTTCCACAAGCTGAAGTGTCGTGGCAGGGGAGGCAGAAAGGAGCAGAAACACGGAGCACAGAGCCAGCCTGGATCCAGCTGGGTTTATGAGACATGGTTTTGTGGTAGCTGTGCTAGACCTGAGCTGCTGCCCCTTTTCACCTGCTCAGTAGCACCTCGGGCCCTATGGTGTTTGTGAGGTCAGGTGCAATAGGACCAGCACCCCAACCAAGAGGCCATGGTCTCTGTGCATACCTGCAGTGCTGGGTGAAGGCTGTGACTGAGGAGCAGAGAAATCAAGTGGCTCTGTGGGGTCAGTGTTGTTGATGCAAAAAGAAATTAAGAGTCCTTCCTGCATGGGAGCTAAATTCACCTGGAGCCTCTTGGGCGCTCCTGTGTTTCATCCTCTATCTGTACTATTGGCATCCTTGTTTTACCAGCTCTGCTCTGCTTTTGCAAAGTAGAGATGTGGCTAGAAAGAGCTAAAAATCACTGGCTAAAGTTCTTCCCCAGACAGTGAAAGTGGCTTTTCAGAGAAGAGGCTTTAGGATGTGCAAGATCAGATTTTAGGAAGCCGGGGAAGAGGAGCGGAAAATAAGTGGATCAAGGTCTTAACAACAGCGATGAAGAAAAGAAATAGCGTTAATTATCCAAAACTGGAGGGGACAAGAGAAGCGAGAAGGAGAGAAGTGAGAAGGAGGTTTCCCAGGCTATCAGCGGTGCAGGGGAAGGGCGATGAGGCTTCGTGGGGAGAGAAGCCTGCGGGCAGGAGCCGACGGGGC